>NC_045994.1:7100378-7185378 GCF_010909765.2 Amblyraja radiata | reverse complement strand
GGGGTGGACAAAGGCTGATTGGTTGCTCGGCGAGGCTCTTAGCCCGTGATGAAGGCAGGGGATAGCTACACACTGCAAGCCTGCAGCTAGAAGCTGGATGCTGGCACCGGGGGAAGCAAGCTTCATAAATCAGCGCTCCTAAATGCACATTTGTACGCAGTGAAGATTGAGAGGTGAATTAAAACAGAGAGAAAGTGCTTGTGCAGCCTGGATAATGAAAACACAGAGACAGGTACTGATATCTCTTCAAGGCTTTCCTGTTTCGAAAGCAGAGACACATTAAAAGCAAACGACCCACCGCTGCCTTCTGCTTTAACAACAAAAAAAGACTCTTTGCTCACAGATTTGGAAGCAAAGTCCTGCTGAGGTGCAAAGCAGAGCAGAATCCTGACACCTCCGCACAGGGTTTTTTTTTTGGCAGTAACAAAGGGGAGAAGAAAAAAAATGGGGGAGAGAGGGATTCCAGGGAAAAGTTACTGGGACTTTTGCACTGTGCTTCTGACACTGAGCACAGGACTCCTGGCCGGCTGCGCCGCGATGGACGAGGAGGAAGCGAGTTGGCAAGCCGATAGCCGCTTTTATATCAAGCCACCCCACTGCGTGGACATCCCCTTTGCCCTGAGACTGTGCAACAATGTGGGCTATCACAAGATGAGCCTGCCCAACTTGTTGGACCATGAGACCATGGAGGAGGTGCAGCAGCAAGCCAGCAGCTGGGTGCCGCTGCTCAACAAGAACTGCCACCCGAACACGCAGCTGTTCCTCTGCTCTCTCTACGCCCCTATCTGCCTGGACCGACCCATCTACCCGTGTCGTTCTCTCTGCACGGCGGTCCGAGATGCCTGCACGCCTGTCATGGAGTTCTTTGGCTTCCCCTGGCCCGACATGCTCAAGTGCGACAAGTTCCCCCTTGACAATGACTTGTGCATCGTCTTCCCAAACCCCAATGCCACCCTCTCCACGAACTCGCAAGGTTGGTCTCGCTTGGTCTTCTCCGCTGCCGCCTCTCTATAAAGTGCCAGGTCTTAAACTTAAAACGCGTTGGGGGGAAAAACTCGCTAGTCTTGAAATTACTTGCTCAAACCTTAGAAGGGAATGGGAGGAAAGGAGGGGATAACTTTGTAAGTAGACAAAAGTGCTGGAGAAACTCAGCGTAGATGCTGCCGCACCCGCTGAGTTTCTCCAGCACTTTTGTCTACCTTCGATTTTCCAGCATCTGCAGTTCCTTCTTAAACACTGGATAACTTTGTTAGGTGTTTGTGTGTGTTTCAGAAGTGACAGCTCGGTATCACAGCTAACAGAGCCGCTGCTTCTTCACAGCGCCAGGGATCCAGGTTCAATCCTGGGCCTCGGGCACTGTCTGTGTGGAGTTTGCACGTTCTTCCCTGTGACCGCTTCGGTTTCCACCAACACTCCAAAGATGCACAGGCTTGGGAAGTTAACTGGGGTTGCAAGGATTTCGACCCCCAAACGCCACCCATTCCAGCTCTCCAGAGATGCTCCCTGCCCCGCTGAGTTACTCCAGCATTTTGTGTCTACCATTGGTAAATTAATTGGTGACTGTAAATTGCCCCTAGTGTGTAGGTGAGCGACATAATCTGAGAGATATTCCTGGAAATATGTGGGAAAGGATTAAAGAATGGGTGTTTGATGGATGGCAAGGACTCGATGGGCCGAGTGGCCTGTTTCATCACATTGACCTCGAAAGCTTCCTTTTTATTGCTTAAAGAGCCATTTGTATTATTTTTTTATTGCACTGTATCCAAGTGGATGGTTACCCATTTTAAAATAATTCACCTAACCCTGATTTTTAAATAAAAACCCAAAAAGTATTTATATGAAAGTTGAGGGCAGGTTCGCAATCCGCTGAATGTTGACAAATTATCTTCCTTCCTTGAGCTCAGGCATTTTGAAACTGTGCTAATGTTTCCAAAAAATAAATTACTGGCAGGGGATGTGCAGTGGAAGTTGTGCAGGAAAGTTTTTCTTCCCTGTTTAAACTGAAGGTGGGAAGATTAAAAAGTCATCTATGTAGGAAGGAACTGCAGATGCTGGTTTAAACCGAAGATAGACACAAAAAGCTGGAGTAACTCAGCGGGACAGGCAGCATCTCCGGAGAGAAGGAATGGGTGACATTTCAGGTCGAGACCCTTCTTCAGACCTGTGATAGATAATGGGGAGAGGATTGGTAGGGGGGGGGGGGGGGTAGATGTCCAGATTGTGGTTCTTCCTCCCCCTAAAGGGTTAAACACTTTCCTGAAACGTGCATGGAATATTTCATTCTTTGGCCTCCACTTTCCAATCTATTTCATCAGTTTCACATGCAAAATGTGTTTCAGACATTTGGCTTGTCAGAGAGGATGCATCGCCGACAACTAAAAACCAGTCTGCAAGGCCAAGGCTATTATTCCGGGATGGGACGGGGGGGAAAAGTTTCAGTGAGAGCGGAGCTGTCAAACACTGGCTCCACATGCTTTATCCAGGCTTGCAGCTCTGAGCAGAAGCATTAACCCTCAGTTGCCTTTACTAGTTTGTGCTAAGAAGCTTCCCCCGTCTCTCAACTTCCAAGCCTAGTGTACTCCAGTAATCGACCAGAACCAGAACCAGCTGTGGGATGCAAATCAATCGTTCACTTCTTTTCTGTTCTTTTCTGGTATGTTTCCTGCTCCTACCCATCCCTCCCCACCCCCTCCCCAGCCTTGCTTGACAAAACCCATGGGGAAACAAAGATATTCTCTCCCACATTGTTCTTATTCAGACTCAGTGGGCTGCGGGTTTGATGGTAGACACAAAAAGCTGGAGTAACTCAGCGGGCCAGGCAGCATCTCTGGAGAGAAGGAATGGGCAACGTTTCGGGTCGAGGCCCTTCTTCAGACTCAGAATCAGTTTAATGGTACTGGTTTGTGCCCTCTCTCTGAGATGCAAACCCTAGTGGACCGATGTCCCACATGTTGGTCAAGGGATGACAGAGTCAAGTTATTATTTTTTGTGTAGGGAGGAACTGCAGATGCTGGTTTACAGCAAAGATAGACACTAAATGCCGGAGTAACTCAGCAGGGCAGGCAGCATCTTTGGAGAGAAGGAATGGGTCTGAAGAGATGCTGCCTGTCCCGCTCAGTTACTCTGGCATTCTGTGGCTATCTTCACATTATCTTTTTTGCTTGATGGGGGGGGGGGGGAGATAGTCTTTAAAGTGGGAGACTCCCTGATACAGAGACTGTAGTCACTGCAGTCTTTCTTGCTTGGAACTGCTCAACTATCAGAAACTTCTTGGAGATGCTTTATTGTAAAGTTAGATAGAAGAAGTGTCTCGACTGAAATGTCGCCCATTCCTTCTCTCCAGAAATGCAGCCTGTCCCGCCTAGTTACTCCAGCATTTTGTGTCTATCTTCGGTTTAAAGCAGCATCTGCAGTTCCTTCCTGCACTATAGATTAGTTTATTGTCATATACACCAGGGTGCAATGAAATATCTTGTTCACTTGAGGCTCATGTGGTAAGCAGTGCACACACAGTAAATGATAAAGAAAGCAATATATATATACAAAGATGAGTGCAGGGCAGCAGATTAGAGTCGACAGGACAGAAGACAACAGAACAAGGTCTGAGTTGAGCAATAGAACGTTAAAGTATAATAATACGTTAATGGAGTGAAGAGAGCGAGGGATGAGGGGGGGGGGATAGATATTTCTTGAAATTGGAGAATTCTAATATAAGTAGCTTACAACCCAACAGCATGAACATTGACGATTGACACAAAAAGCAGGTCAGATAGCATCTCTGGAGAAAAGGAATGGGTAACAATGGATTCTCCAATGTCATGTAATGCTACTCCCCCCCCCCCCCCCTCCCCCTCCCCTCTGCCTCCCCAACACCCCAATGCGCTCACATTTATTCATATTTATTCATGTGTTTTGTAGTCGATGACTACTATGTTCTGTTGTGCTGAAGCAAAGCAAGAATTTAATTGTCCTATCAGGGACACATGACAATAAACTCACTTGACTTGACATTTCTCCCACCATCTCCCCTCCGCCTTGCCATTGAGGGTGTGGAGGCCAAGTCAATGGATGTTTTTAAGGCAGAGATAGATAGATTCTTGATTAGTGCGGGTGTCAGGGGTCATGAGGAGAAGGCAGGAGAGTGGGGGTTAGGAGGGAGAGATAGATCAGTCATGATTGAATGGCGGAGTAAACTTGATGGGCCGAATGGTCTAATTCTGCTCCTATCACTTATGAGCATGACTCACCCTGCTCCTTTCCCCCCTTCCACACGTCCACCTCCTATCCCTGAGACCCCCCCCCCCCTATTTCCCCTCCCCCTATTTACTAATTAATGGTGCTATTTAATTTTGGGTTGATATTGTTGAGTGAAGTTCCTTTCTTGTAAAGTTTCCTGCAAACTAGCACAAGCAAATTGGAGTTAAAAGTGACTCTACATATTTGCAGGGCTTTCAAGATGACAAAGATTGCGTATAATAATCGAGCCGGGCGTTATCATAGTCTGAAGCTTTTTATTACTTTATTCGTGTAGCAGCACTGCAGGTTATCTGTTTTATACTGGGTGCTATGCATGGTTTTACATTTTCTATTGAAGTTAAGCTTATTTATACTCAGCAGCTGCCCGACACTGTGTTTTATCAAAGTAGGATTATATTCCCATTGCTTCCTACCCAGCATCATTACTGAAGCTTTTTACAAGACTATCACTTGTAGTAATTTCCCTGGAAACATTAACTAGTTCGGAAAGGAATTACAGAGTGCATTTTATGAACTCCTTTAGGCACAATGTCTGAAGGTGCAATTTTTCAATTGGAGTGATATATGAGGCACGGCAATGGGAAACGGGCAAAGTTCCTGTTCTTGACTCCAGTTGCTGCTTATCACGTAAGGACCATGACACCTTCTGCTCCTTCTCCAACTTCCCTCCCTTCCCCGACAGGGCTGACTACCCAAGCAGATGGATCGCTAGGCATCAGGAGGCTGTTAATTCATAGCCTCTTAGTGATCCAAACCTTTCTTGGAAGTGGCACGGCTGTAGATTTGCTGCCTCTCAGCGCCTGAGAAACGTGCACGATCCTGACTGTGAGTACTGTCTGTGCGGAGTTTGTACGTTTTCATCATGGGTTTTCTCCAGGTATTCCGGTTCACTCCCACATTCCAAAGATGTGCAGGGTTGTAGCATTAATTGGCTTCTGTGAACTATCCCTTGTATTTAGAAACATAGAAAATAGGTGCAGGAGTAGGCCATTCGGCCCTTCGAGCCTGCACCGCCATTCAATATGATCATGGCTGATCAACTAACTCAGTATCCTGTACCTGCCTTCTCTCCATACCCCCTGATCCCTTTAGCCACAAGGGCCACATCTAACTCCCTCTTAAATATAGCCAATGAACTGGCCTCAACTACCTTCTGTGGCAGAGAATTCCACAGATTCACCACTCTCTGTGTGAAAAATGTTTTTCTCATCTTGGTCCTAAAAGACTTCCCCTTATTCTTAAACTGTGACCCCTTGTTCTGGACTTCCCCAACATCGGGAACAATCTTCCTGCATCTAGCCTGTCCAACCCGTTTAGAATTTTGTAAGTTTCTATAAGATCCCCCCTCAATCTTCTAAATTCTAGCGAGTACAACCCGAGTCCATCCAATCTTTCTTCATATGAAGTTCTTCATATTTAGTTTTGTTTACTTTAGAGATACAGTGAAGAAACTGGCCCACTGAGTCCACACCGATCAGCGATCACCACCAACTAACGTTATACTAGTCAAGTCATATTTATTTCTATAGCACATTTAAAAAACAACTCTCGTTGCCCAAAGTACTTTACATTGGTGGAGGTATTAACGTTATACAACAGTGGTTCATAGATTAAGTACATACATAAATACATACATATAGCCCTCCCTCAGAGGATGTCAAGAAAGGCTTGAGAGTAAAGATGAGTTTTAAGTCTCGATTAAAAGAGTCGATGGAGGGGGCAGTTCTGATGGGAAGAGGGATGCTGTTCCACAGTCTAGGAGCTGCACACACTAGGGACAATTTAAATTACTACACACACTACGGACAATTTAAATTTATGCCAAGCCAATTAACCTACAAACGACGTCTTTGGAGCATGGGAGCAATCCGGAGATCCCGGAGAAAGCCCACAAGGCCACGGGGAGAACGTACAAACTCCACACAGACAGCACCCGTAGTCGCGATTGAACCCGGGTCTCTGGCGTTGTAAGGCAGCAGCTCTACCAGTGCGCCAACGTGCCGCCCTGCCCACAGTATGTCGGATGCAAAAGTGGAATGACATAGAACTAGTGAGCATGAGTGATCGATGGACTCGGTTGGGCTGAAGGGCCAATTTCCATGTTATACCTCAAAACAAAATTTCTAAACTCAACTTTCTGCTATAGAAAGGAGAAAGCTATTAACAAGAAAAAAATGATGGGCATTCTTACATTCAATTGAAATTACAAGCAGTAATGAATATTTAATTGAAATGCATTAACAACGTGAATGGCTAAGGATTTGTTGGCCTTATAATACATTCCCCCTACTGGGATGTGGAAACACTTAAGCCATTTAATACTTTTCCATTTTGTTCCAGCAGTCATAGTGTGTGTAGGATCATGTTATGTCTTAAAAGGGAAATTGTTGTTTATTTTTGGTTGAGTAATATAACGAAGAGATTGGGATCATTTATTGGGGCATTCACCGAATACACAAATAAATGGTTGTTATTTTTGGCTTCCGAACACATGCTATTGAATAATCATGGCTCTGTACTTAATTTTCAGCTGCAAATCCTGCACTAATTTTGTCCACCAGCTTTCTCCTCAAGGCACAATCTTATATAAAGATATAGGTCCCTGAATGCTATTCAGATTCTATCTGGCAAAATGCATAGAGCTTGCATGTGCACCGTGAGAATTAAGAAATAGGTTGTTCTGCTTGTACTCGCTCTCTGCCTAACCCAGGCCATCTAAGGCAACTCAGGAAGGGTCCCAGCCCAAAACATCGCCTATCCATGTGTACGAAGGCACTGCAGATGCTGGTTTAAACCGAAGATAGGCACAAAATGTCTATACAATGTCTTATATTCACTGGAACTTAGAAGGATGAGAGGGTATCTTATAGAAACGTATACAATTTGACAGGCTAAATGCAGGAAGAATGTTCCCAATGTTGGTTAGTCCAGAACCAGGGGTCCCAGTTTCAGAATAAGGGGTAGGCCATTTAGGACTGAGATGAGGAAAAACTTTTTCACCGAGAGAGTTGTGAATCTGTGGAATTCTCTGCCACAGAAGGCAGTGGAGGCCAATTCACTGGATGTTTTCAAGAGAGATAAATAAAACTGTAACAGAATCAAGGGACATAGGGAGAAAGCAGGAACAGGGCACTGAATTTGGATGATCAGCCATGATCATATTGAATGGCGGTGCTGGCTCGAAGGGCCAAATGGCCTACTCCTGCACCTATTTTCAATGTTTCTATGTTAAAATGCTGATTTAACTCAGCGGGACCAGCAGCGTCTCTGGAGAGAAGGCTTGGGTGACTTTTCGGTTCCTTCAGCAGACCTATCCATATTCATCGGGGATGCTGCCTGACCCGCTGAGTTACTCCAGCATTTAGTGTCTTTTCTAAGGCAACGTTAATCCTACCACTGAATTCTGTGCCATCTCCTTATGTGTGGCTGTATTTGATAACATTACATTGAGGCAGCAGCACGCAATACTTTGCTTTGTTGAAAGGAAGCAAGTTGTCATGTGCCTGAGAAGCTGGCTACTTAAACTTGAGGATTAACTAGTCTACAGACAAATTTCTACATCACTCATTATATTACATATTACATGTTACAGTCCAAAGACTCACTTTTGAAATGCCATCGCATTTAACGCTGAGAATAACCTGGTTGGCTGCAGCAAATCAAAACACAGGAAAGTCCACTCTTGATCATGTGAATTTGGGCCAGTCTAAACATCGCATTTAAAGTTAGCGAACAGGAAATCTTTTCACATCAATAGAGAAGGTGGCCATGAAATACCCCATAAGCAGGGCGTGCTGCTGAAGTATGCAATGGCACAAAAAAATCATGCAATGGGAAGAATTTTGTATGTATTTCTGCGGCTGCCTGGATTACGTATTTGTTTGTATCTATGATATTTATATTGACCAAGTATTGGACCATGGATAAATCATTATTTATTTCATTTCAAGCTCTCTTCCAGCTTTCTAAGCCCCTCCCCAGCCCCCAAAAGAAGGGGATGTGAAGATAGGTCCCGTCCCCGAAAGGTCACAGTTTAAGGATAAGAGGGAAATCTTTTAGGACCGAGATGAGGAAAACATTTTTCACACAGAGAGTGGTGAATCTCTGGAAATCTCTGCCACAGAAGGTAGTTGAGGCCAGTTCATTGGCTATATTTTAGAGGGAGTTAGATGTGGCCCTTGTGGCTAAAGGGATCAGAGGGTATGGAGAGAAGGCAGGCACAGGATACTGAGTTGGATGATCAGCCATGATCATATTGAATGGCGGTGCAGGCTCGAAGGGCCGAATGGCCTACTCCTGCACCTATTTTCTATGTTTCTATGTCACCTATCCATATTATCCAGCGATGCTGCCTGATCCGCTCAGTTACTCCAGCACCTCGTGCCTTTTCTCTTGTAAATCAGCATCTGCAGTTCCTTGTTTCTAAATAATTATTAACCAATTTTCCATTTGGTTGCGGGTGTGGTGGTAAATGACGCGGGGAGCAAATTAAACTGTTCTATGTGCTTGGGGAGGGAATGAAGAGACAAAAAGACCTCCAATAATGCTCTGACAGATAGATTTTCTCAATTTTCCACTCAAATCATTTCCGCTCTACAAAATGCAAAGTATGCCTTGAGTGTGCAATGGGAAAGCGCTTCATAACATCATCTTTTAAACAATTTATTTAAAAGTATTTCCTTTTGTACCTGGAGTGTTAACTCAACCAACATGGGCAGCACAGTGGCGCAGCGGTAGAGTTGCTGCCTTATCTCACTTGGGAAACCTGAACGGAAACCTCTGGAGACTTTGCGCCCCACCCAAGGTTTCCGTACAGTTCCCGGAGGTTTTTGTCAGTCTCCCTACCTGCTTCCACTACCTGCAACCTCCGGCAACCACCTGCAACCTCCGGGAACCGCACGGAAACCTTGGGTGCGGCGTAAAGTCTCCAGAGGTTTCCATTCAGGTTTCCTAAGTGGGACAGGGGCATAACTGCGCTTGCAGCGCCGGGGACCCGGGTTTGATCCTGACTACTGGTGCTGTCTGTACGGCGTTTGTACGTTCTCCCCGTGACCTGTGTGGATCTTTGACTTCCTCCCACACTCCAAAGACGTACAGGTTTGTAGGTAAATTGGCTTGGTATAAATGTATAAATTGTCCCTAGTGTGTGTAGGATAATATTAATATGTGGGGATCGCCGGACGGCGTGGACTCGGTGGGCCGAAGGGACTGTTTCCGCTCTGTATCTCGAAACTAAACTCAACTTTAAATGCTGCAGCTGAAAATCACATATATCATTTCATTGGATATATCACAATATTCATTTCAAATTGAGATAAAATCCACTACCAAATTTATACGAGCGAAATGTACTTTAAAAAAAAAAAAACTTACAAATCCAGTGATTTGTAAGTTACTTTGGAAGGCAATTGTGAGTTTTTCAGAAACAAATCCTGCTGAAAATCTTTTAAAATATTTTGATGCTATGTTCTTGGATCCATGGATTCAGCTCTTTTCCATGTAGTTCAGAGAGCGTTTCCAAAGAGCGCAACAAGAGGAAATTCCTCGTGGTATTTTCTTCACCTCGGGCCAGTTTTGCGGGTGGATCTGCTTCTGGTGTAAAAGATCATGGAACACTAAGGTGGCCCGAGCCGTTTTCGGGTTTAAGGTTCTGCAGTCCTTTGTACTGGAGTTAGGGTGAACCCTTTGACAAATTAATGCCTGGGGCTGAGCATATTGAATGACAAGACCGACTCGTGTGGCTGAGTGGTCTAACCCTGTTATTTTCTTCTGTTCTTGTGAGTACTGTATTTACAGGCCTGTTATGTGGCTGCACATAAGAATTTAATTGTTCTGTCGGTACATATGACAATTAAACACTTGACAAAGAGCAGCACACCCAGGACTGTACTGGGAAAACAATTACTTGTGTATGTTGGATATGCGTGCAAGATTCTTTGCTTTTGTTTAGTTGTTCCCCACGCCTGCTGTACTTTGTGGGTGAACTAATTTATCCCGCTCTTGCAGCTATCTGATGAAACATAAATGAAATGGGGATACTTAACTGCAGGACTCCTAATGCCCCTGTCCCACTTAGGAAACCTGAACGGAAACCTCTGGAGACTTTGCGCCCCACCCAAGGTTTCCGTGCGGTTCCCGGAGGTTTTTGTCAGTCTCCCTACCTGCTTCCACTACCTGCAACCTCCGGGAACTGCAGGGAAACCTTGGGTGGGGCGCAAAGTCTCCAGAGGTTTCCGTTCAGGTTTCCAAAGTGGGCCAGGGGCATCAGGCCTTAAGTATTTAAACGCATAAGTGATAGGAGCAGAATTAGGCCATTGGGCCCATCAAGTCTACTCCGCCATCCAATCATGGCTGATCTATCTTTCCCCCTCAACCCCACTCTCCTGCCTTCTCCCCATAACCCCTGACACCCGTACAAATCAAGAATCTATATTTGCCATAATCATATCCATTGACTTGCCTTCATTGCTTTCTGTGGCAACGAATTCCACAGATTCACCACCCTCTGACTAAAGAAATTCCTCCTCAACTCCCTCCTGAAGGAACGTCCTTTAATTCGGAGGATACAACCTCTGGTCCTAGACACTCCCACTCCTATTTACTCGGCAAAGATGCGCATAAGCACATGTGTACACACGCACGCAAGCACACATGCTCAAACACACTTTAAAATAAGTAAGTAAGTTTATTGGTCAAGTATTCACATACAAGGAATTTGCCTTGGTGCTCCGCCCACAAGTAACAACATGACATACAGTGACAGTTACGAATGACTCCGAAAACACTGAACCTTAATAATAATAAAACATTAATGATAAAACACCATTGATCAAGCATGTGAACCAACAAAATACCAGATCATCAGATATTTGGCTGTTGAGTAGAGCAACTACTCGTGGATAAAAACTGTTTTTATGTCTGGCTGTGGCAGCTTTGACAGTCTGGAATCGCCTGGGGTGAAGTGTTGTAATGCCCAGGCACAGGGGCTTCATGGCCAAGTGATATGCGCACAGTCTTCTGCACACACATGCATGCACGCACACACACACACGCACACGCACACACACACACACACACACACACACACACACACACACACACACACACACACACACACACACGCATGCGCACACACACACACACCCATGCGCACACACACACATGCATGCACACGCACACATCTACACACGTGCTCACGCATTTTCAAATGGCCATCAATTGCAAACAGAAGTGACAATTACATTTGCCATCCTGCTTGCAAAGCCTGCGAACGCTGAGACCAAGTTGTATGATCCTAGTTGAAGCTATGTAATTCTCCACACAACAGTGAGAAAACCGTGTGCATTCCTGATCTGTGTAGTGCGGATTCACACAGGGCAGTTGGCGCCTGAACATAGAAGTGCATTTGGGTTTCCTGTCTTCAAATATTACGGAATAAAACTTGCTTACATTCCTTCAAATCCGTTCTAGGACACTGACCTGTACGTTTGGGGCAGTGGGCTTAATGCCAGTGCAATCAATTCAATACTCAGCCAGTGACCTCTGTGCCAGGCAGTTAGCTGCATACCTGGCCAGTGAATTAGTTCACAGACAGGGAGATCCATGCCAGGACATTGAGCCCATACCAAGCTGAGAGCTTCATGTCAGAGCCTGGGATCTCCTCCAGAGCACTGTGCTCCTAATTCAGGTTTGAGTTTATTATTGCCTCAGGGATCAAGATACAGTGAAAAGCCATTTTGTATGCTTTCTAAACAGGTCATATACCATATTGGATCAGGCTTGGCGATTGCGTTGCCCAACACCTCCGCTCGGTCTGCAATAACCAACCTGATCTCCCAGTGGCTCAGCACTTCAACTCCCCCTCCCATTCCGAATCTGACCTTTCTGTCCTGGGCTAGAGTGAGGCCAACCGTAAATTGGAGGAGCAGCACCTCATATTTTGCTTGGGCAGTTTGCACCCCAGCGGTATGAACATTGATTTCTCTAATTTCAGGTAGTCCCTACTTTCTCCTCCCCTTTTCAGCTCTCCCTCAGCCCACTGTCTCCGCCTCTTCCTTTCTTCTTCCCAGATAAGGGGGAAATCTTTTTGGACCGAGATGAGAAAAACGTTTTTCACACAGAGAATGGTGAATCTCTGGAATTCTCTGCCACAGAAGGTAGTTGAGGCCAGTTCATTGGCTATATTTAAGAGAGAGTTAGATGTGGCCCTTGTGGCTAAAGGTATCAGGGGGTATGGAGAGAAGGATACTGAGTTGGATGATCAGCCATGATCATATTGAATGGCAGTGCAGGCTCGAAGGGCCGAATGGCCAACTCCTGCACCTATTTTCTATGTTTCTATGAAGAAGGGTCTCGACCCGAAATGTTGCCTTTTTCCTTCGCTCCATAGATGCTGCCTCACCCGCTGAGTTTCTCCAGCATTTTTGTCTACCATATTTAGATAGTCAGTTCAAACACATGTACAATAGGTAGAGCATAGAAGAAGATACAGAATGCAGAATATAGTTATTAGCATTGTTGCACATCTGTATTCTCTTTTGTGGAAAGTTCGGCATGTCCCCAACAACCCCCACCAACTTCTATAGATCAACTTCTGGGATACAACAAGGCATGTTTTGGGAACAGCTCCATCCAAGGCCGCGAGAAATTGCAGAGAGCTGTGAACATAGCCAAGAACGACGCACAAACCAACCTCCCTTCCATTGACTCCATCTACACTTCACCTCAGCAAGGCCACCAGCATACACAAGGGCCAATCTCACCCTGGCAACTCCCTCTTCTCCCCTCTCCCATTAGGCAAAGAGTACAGAAGTTTGAAATGCACGCCTCTAGATTCAGGGACAGTTGCTTCCCAGTTATTATCAGACAACAGTACTGCCCTCTCATCAGCTAGAGAGCAGCCCTGACCAGGGGCGGAAAACCCGGGGGGGCCAGAGGGGGACACGTCCCCTCCCATGTTTTGAGAGGTGGGGGACATCCCTCCCCCCAAGTTTTTGTGATCCCGATTTTAAAATCTCCGCTTTTAGCGCTGGATTGAGCCTCTGAAGCCTCGCACGTGTGTGAGTGTGCGCATGCGCGCGTGGCCGCCAAAAAATTGTGTCCCCTGTCCCCTCCGCTCTTGGCCCTGACCTTCCATCGACCTCATTGGAGACTTTTGAACAATCTTTAATCTGATGTTATCAGACTTTATCTTGCACTAAATGTTGTACCCTTTATCCTTTAACAGTACACTGTGGATGGCTTGATTGGGATCATGCACAGGCTTCCCTTTGACTGGATAGCTCGCAACAAAATGCCCTTCTCTGTACCTCGATACACGTGACAGACAATAAGGAACTAAACTAAATTAATGTAAAAGGCAACAGCCACAAGTTTTACTGTCAAAGCTCGACACTGACCTGAGCCAACCTGCTCCTGGTTTTTGCTCCCAATTCCCCGGAGTGTGTTGGGTACTGACGCACACACACGCACACTGATGTTACTGATCACAATCCCGTTTTGCCTGGCTTCCTAAACAAAATAAATTGTGCCTGGTACTAGGTAGACACAAAATGTGTCAAGACCCAAAATGCCACATATTCCTTCTCTCCAGAGATGCTGCCTGTCCCGCTGAGTTACTCCAGCATTTTGTGTCTACCTTCGATTTAAACCAGCATCTGCAGTTCTTTCCTACATTGGAAATGGGCACCCACCCCACCTATTCACAGCCACCTCTGGGTCCCTGCAAGTCCCCAAACAATTGGGAACAGCCTCAACAACAGCATGCATCTTTGTGAACATTTCCACTGGAGAGAACAGCAGAAAACTGGGGCGCACGGTCGACTCTGTCTTTTTAACCAGAAGCGTTTGAGTTGCAAAATACTTGTTTGCATGAAGTTGCCTCAGAAATAAGAAAATTTAATTGCGCTTTGTGCTTTTGTACCTCATTATGAAACACCAGAGAAACATTCATGGGTATGTGTCGACATAGAGGTCGAGACATAAACACAAGCACATCTATATTACTAAAACTCTGTTCTTGACCGGGTTTGGCTTTCTGTGCTGCGGTTTCCGAGAGTACGCCGCCACCTACGGCCGTCATTTTTGGCCACCTCGCTCAGAGCCCCCCTCCGCCGCATGTGTGCTGAGGATTTTTCCCGTCGATGAAAATTGACAGAGATATTCATGTTTTTACAACATTCCCCATTCTCTCTGCTGCCCCTGCTGGAGGGAGGGGGAGGGACTATAAAACCAGGAAGTGGTGTGCCTCAATCAGTCTCTGCAAGTGGTGTGCCTCAATCAGTCTCTGCAAGTGGTGTGCCTCAATCAGAGCTTTGAATGACACTGACAAATGTCTACAGCACTGTGAGTACCCTTAATTTGGTTTGAAAATGAAAATATGGTTAGAGGTAAAAAAGCACTGCCTGCAAATGGTTGTTTGGGTTTGGGTTGACGTAAAAAGGCACTCTCTTACCCCCCCCCTCCCACTCCTCTCCCCCCCCTCCCTCTCCTCTCCCCCCCCCTCCCCTCCTCTCCCCCCCCCTCCCTCTCCTCTCCCCCCCCCCTCTCCTCTCCCCCCTCCTCTCCTCTCCCCCTCCTCTCCTCTCCCCCCCTCTCCCCCCCTCCTCTCTCATCCTCCCCCCTCTACTCCCCCTCTCCTCTCTCTCCCCCCTCTCCTCTCCCCCCCCCGTCCTCTCCACCCCTCCTCTCTCTCCCCCCTCCTCCTCTCCCCCCCCCTCTCCCCCCCCCTCTCTCTCTGTCTTTTCCCCCCCCCCCCTCTCCCCCCCTCCTCCTCTCCCCCCCCTCCCCCCTCCCCCCCCCTCCTCTCCCCCCCCCTCTCTCCTCCCCCCCCCTCCTCTCCCCCCCCTCCTCTCCCCCCTCTCCTCTCTTCCCCCTCCTCTCCCCTCCCCCTCCTCTCCCCCCCCCTCCTCTCCCCCCCTCCTCTCCCCCCCTCCTCTCCTCCCCTCCTCTCCTCCCCTCCTCTCCCCCTCTCTCTCTCCCCCCCTCCATCTCCCCCCTCCATCTCCCCACCCTCCTCCTCCCTCCTCTCCCCCCTTCCTCTCCTCTCCCCCTCCTCCCTCCCCCCCCCCCTCCTCCCCCCTCCTCTCCCCCCTCCCTCTCTCTCCTCTCTCCCCCCTCCCCCCCCCCCTCTCCCTCCCCCCCCCCCCCTCCCCCCTCCCCTCTCCCCCCGCCCCTCTCCCCCCTCCCCCCTCCCCCCCTCCCCCCGCCCCCCCTCCCCTCTCCCCCCTCCCCCTCTCCCCCCTCTCCTCTCCCCCCAGTCCCTCTCCCCCCCTCCCCTCTCCTCCCCCCCTCCCCTCTCGCTCCCCCCCTCTTCCCCTCGTCCCCCCTCCTCATCCCCCCTCCCCTCTCCCCCCTCCCCTCTCCCCCCTCCCCCTCTCGCCTCCTCTCCCCCCCCTCTCCTCTCCTCTCCCTCCCCCCCTCTCCTCTCCTCTCCCCCCTCTTCCTCTCCCCCTCTCCTCTCCCCCCCTCTCCTCTCCCCCCTCTCTCCTCTCCCCCCCTCTCCTCTCCCCCCCTCTCCTCTCCCCCCCCCTCCTCTCCCCCCCCCCTCCTTCCCCCCCCCCTCCTCTCCCCACCCCGTCCTCTCCTCCCCCCCCCTCTCCTCCTCCCCCCTCTCCTCTCCCCCCCTCTCCTCTCCCCCCTCGTGCCTCTCCCCCCCTCTCCTCTCCCCCCCTCTCCTCTCCCCCTTCCTCCTCCTCCCCCCTCTCCTCTCCCCCCTCTCCTCTCCCCCCTCTCCTCTCCCCCCCCTCTCCTCTCCGGCCCCCTCTTCCTCTCCCCCACCTCTCCTCTCCCCCCCTCGTCCTCTCCCCCCTCTCTCCTCTCCCCCGGTCTCCTCTCCCCCTCTCCTCTCCCCCTCTCCTCTCCCCCCCTCTCCTCTCCTCTCCCCCCCTCTCCTTCTCTCCTCTCTCCCCCTCTCCTCTCCCCCTCTCCGTCTCCCCCCTCCTCGCTCTCCCCCGCCTCTCCTCTCCCTCCCCTCTCCTCTCCCCCTCTCCTCTTCTCCCCCCCTCTCCTCTCTCACCCCCCTCTCCTCTCTCTCCCGCCCGTCTCCTCTCTCCCCCCTCTCCCTCTCTCCCCTCTCCTCTCTCCCCGCTCTTCCGCTCTCCTCCGCCCTCTCCTCTCCCCGCCCCCTCTCTCTCTCCCCCCTCTCCTCTCCCCCGCCTCTCCTCTCCCCGCCTCTCCTCTCCCCCCGCCTCTTCCTCTCCCCCCCTCTCCTCTCCTCCCCCCCTCTCCTCTCCCCCCCCTCGTCCTCTCCCCCCTCCCCCTCCCCCCCTCTCCTCCTCTCCCGCCCTCCGTCTCTCCTTGGTCTGCGCCCCCTCCCCTCTTCCTCCGCTCCCCCCTCTCCTCTCCCCCTCCGTCTCTCTCTCTCCCCCCTCTCCTCTCCCCCCCTCGCTCCTCTCCCCCCTCCTCTCCTCTCCCCCCCCTCTCCTCTCCCCCCCCTCCTCTCCTCCCCCCCCCCCGCTCTTCTCCCCTCCCCCTCTCTCCGCCCACTCCCTCATCCTCTCTCGCCCCGCCCCTCCTCTCCCCCCCCTCCTCTCGTCTCGCCCCCGCCTCCTCTCTCCCCCCCCTCTCTCTCCCCCCCCTCCTCTCTCCCCCCCCCCTCTCTCCCCCCCCTGCCTCTCTCTCCCCCCTCGCTCTCTCCTCCCCCCTCTCTTCCCGCCCCCTCTTCTCTCCTCCCCTCCTCTCGTCCCCCCCCTCCCTCTCTCCCCCCCCCTCTCTCTCCACCTGCGCCGCCCTCTCCCCCCCTCCTTCTCCCCCCCCTCTCTCTCCCCCCCCCCCTTCGCTCTCGTCGCCCCCCCCTCCTCTCCACCCGCCTCTCGTCCCCCCTCCTCTCCGCCCCGCTCCTCGTCTCCCCCTCCTCCTTCCCCCCCTCCTCTCCTCCCCCCCTCTCCCCCCCTCCCTCTACTCTTGGCGGCCTCCCCTCTCTCCACCCCCCCTCTCCTCCGCCTCCCCTCTCTCCGCCCCTCCGCCTCTCTCCCCCTCCCCATCTCTCTCCCCTCCCGCTCTCTCCCCCGTCTCCTCTCTCCCCCCTCCTCCTCTCCCCCCCTCTCCTCTCTCGCCCCCTCTCCCTGCGATCTCTCTCCCCCTCTCCTCTCCCCCTCGCCTCTCCCCTCCCTCCTCTCCCCTCTCTCCTCTCCTCCTCTCCTCTTCTCCTCTTCCCCCCCTCTCCTCTTCCCCCCCTCTCCTCTCCCCCCCCCTCTCCTCTCTCCCCCCCTCTCCCCCCCCCTATCCTCTCCCCCCCCTATCCTCTCCCCCCCCTCTCCTCTCCCCCCCTCAGAGAGTGTGAAAACAGGCACTTTGGCCCGCCGAGTCTGCGCTGACCAGCGATCCCCACACTAGGGACAATTTACATTTTTTTTACCAAAGCCAATTAACCTACAAACCTGAGTTTGGGAGAAAACCGGAGCTCCCGGAGAAAACCCTTGCAGACACTGGGAGAACGTACAAACCTTTTACCGACAGCACCCATGGTCAGGATCGAACCCGGATCTCTGGGGCTGTGAGGCAGCAACTCTACGCTGCGGTACCATGCAGCCCCCCTGCTTCTTCCTCAATGCCATTTTATCTGTGTCCTTTCCCGATAAATAGATTATTTTTAATCCTAAGAGGAGGAAAGAAATGTCGAGAGAGCATGGTGGATGGGGAGAGATTGAGGAAGAGAGCATGGAGCATTAAAACAAAATAACATGAGAAACTCTTCGAGGAATGGAGGAGACATTGTGGCGCTGTTTGACGACAGCATCCACTGAATTGTTTTTAAAAAACTCATCAGTTGAGCCAACTGGACCTTAGGTGGCACCACCAGCCTGTGGTGGAAATCTTCCAACAACTCCTGCCTCGCAAGCTACTTGCGCTGAATATTCAGCAATGAAACCATCAGTCTGGGACTTGGACGGTTCCTAGCCTCCTGCTCCAAAGCCATTTTCCAAGTTGCTTTTGGCAGATCTCTGTTACATTTTTTACATTAGCGCTAAAATTATTCTAGGGGCGGCATTTGAGGTGGCGCAGCGGTAGAGCTGCTGCCTTACAGCGCCAGAGATCCCTCTTTGTTCCAGACTACGGGAGCTGCCTGATTGGAGTTTGAACGTTCCCCCTGTGACCGCATGGGTTTTCTCCTGGAGCTGGGATCTCCTGCCACATTCCAACGATGTGCCGGTTTGTAGGTTTAAGGGCCTGTCCCACGAGCATGCGACTCCATGCGGCAAGCGCGACCTAACGTGGTCGCTTGAGCCGTACGGCCTCGCGGGGCCGGTCCCACTTCGATCGCCAGAGCCGCATGGAGTTGTGCAGAGCTGGTCCCGACATCGCGCGGGGCTCCGAAAAATTGTGTTCAAAAATTCCGCGCGGCAACGGCCTGCCGGCCCACAGGCACCTCGACGCTGTACGCACCGTCTCGACGCCGTACGTCACGCGCGAACTTCCCACGGACTTCGTTCGAACTTCATGTCACTCACTCGACCTCCCTTCTGGTTAGGTCGCGCTTGCCGCATGCAGTCACATGCTCGTGGGACAGGCCCTTAAGTGTCTGCTGTAAATTGTCCCTAGTGTGTAGGATGTGTACGGGTGATCGCTGGTCAGTATGAACTCGGTGGGCCGAAGGGCCTGATTCCACATTGAATCTCAAACCTAAACTATAATTCCGTTCACCAGAGAAGACGACCTGCTGTTTCAGACAATGTTAGGCCTTAGAAGGCATTTGATTTAAACTTTGGGAAACAAGCAACTGCAGATGCTGGAATCTTGCAGAGATTACAAAGCACTAGAGTAACTCAGCGGGTCAGGCAGCATCTCTGGAGGACATGGATAGGTAATGTTTTGGGTTGGGACCCTTCTTCAGAATGATTGTAGGGGGGAGGGGGGCGGAGAATGATGGAAAAGAGATGGTGGCAGGACAAAGCCTGGCAAGTGAGAGGTGAAGTGAGAGGTGAGGTTGTGATTATATTTTATAGAGATCTTGAGTAGCAAATATGTAGAGCAGCTTTTTTTACACATATCCCATTCCCATTGTTCCTCTTTCATAGAACATAGAATAACACATCACAGGAATGGGCCATTTGGCCCACAATGTTTATACCAAGTTCAACCAGTCTCATCTACCTGTACATTATCAACATGCCCCTGTTTCCTGAACTTCCATGTGCCGATCTGAAAGCCTCTTAAGCACCACTATCATTGACAACACCACAACCTCTGGCTGGGTGTTCCAGGCCCTACAGCACTCTGTTTAAAAAAAACTTTCCATTAAAGTTTCCCCTTCTCAACTTATAGCTATGCCCTCTAGTGTTGGATTCCACTGTGGGGGGAAAAGGTTCTGACTGTCTACCTTATCTATGCCTCTCATTATTTTATACAGTTTCATCAAGTCTCCCCCTCAACCTCCAACACTCCAGTGAAAACAATCCAAGTTCATTCAACCTCTCCCTGTGGCTGAAACCCTCTAATCCAGGCAGCGTTCTGGTAAAACCCCTCTGTACCACCTCAGAAGCCTCCACATCCGCTCTTAATCTTCTTGAAACCTCGCCGACACTACTTTGGAGTTCATTTGCTTTCTCCATCTTGAGGGGACTTTGATGCTGGATGAGGGAGATGGTGGAGATTTGGATGAGAAGATACAGGGCAAGCTTAATAAGGTGGTTGATGATACAAAAGTGGTTGGTTTTGCAGATAGTGAAGATGGTTGTGAAAGGTTGCGGCAGGATCTGGATCATTTGGCCAGATGGGCGGAGGAATGTTTGATGGAATTTAATACAAAGAAATGTGAAGTGTTGCATTTTGGGATGTCCAACAAGGGCAGGGCCTACACTGTGAATGGTAGAACTCTGGGGAGTGTTGTAGAGCAGAGGGATCTAGGAGTACAGGTGCATGGTTCCTTGAAGGTCAAGTCGCAGGTAGATAAGGTGGTCAAAAAGGCTTTTGGCACTTTGGCCTTCATCAGTCAGAGTATTGGTACAGAAGTTGGGAGGTCATGTTACAGTTGTATATGACGTTGGTGAGACTGCATTCAGAGTACTGTGTTCAGTCCTGGGCACCATGTTATAGGAAAGATATTGTCAAGCTTGAAAAGGTTCAGAGAAGATTTACGAGGATGTTGCCAGGACTAGAGGGTCTGAGCTATTGGGCGGTTGAGTAGGCTGGGTCTCTTTTCCTTGGAGCGCAGTAGGTTCAGGGGTGATCTTATAGAGGTGTATAAAATCATGAGAGGAATAGATCGGGTAGATGCACAGAATCTCTTGCCCAGAGTAGGGGAATCGAGGACCAGAGGACATATGTTCAAGGTGAAAGGGAAAGATTTAATAGGAATATATTTCACACAAAGGGGTGGTGGGTGTATGGAACAAGCTGCCAGAGGAGGTAGTTGAGACTGAGACCATCCCAACGTTTAAGAAACAGACAGGTACATGGATAGGACAGGTTTGGAGGGATATGGAGCAAACGCAGGCAGGGGGAACTAGTGTAGCTGGGACATGTTGGCCAGTGTGGGCAAGTTGGGCCCAAGGCCTCTTTCCACACTGTATCACTCTATGAGAAGAGAGACCATTGAAGAAGGATGGAAGTGTAGAGGGATTAGATGTTGATGATGAACTTAGACATTGGCACCGAGGAACTGGAAATTGTTGAGCATTTCCGAGGCCACCAAAAGGATTGTGAACGCAGGTGGGATGAAGACCATGGAGGATGATTCACTTGCCTGACCTACAGCGTCACTTGCCCGTGGGTAGGTAGGTGGTTTCTGGCACTGGAGGTGATGCATGAAAATGCAGTGGATCTTTGGAAAAGATACTTTGCCTTGCTTTCTAGCATGTATCTACATCATCCATTGGTGGCCATCTGTTTCCATGACTAAATGTAACAAGCTCTCGGGAATTACATTTAACAAGGTGTAGTGGTTGGGATAATGAGCAGGATGTGCAGGTGGGTGTAGTGGAAATGAGATTTGTTTTTAAATACTGTAACATCACAGCCTAGACTCGGGGTGGGGAACCTACGGCCTTCTAGGCCATTAAGTGCGGCCTTTTGAATGAATCAAATTTTGTAGAACAAATCCTTTTATTTTTATTAATATGTTTTTGTTCGTCTTTTATTATATTAATTTTAATCTTAAAATGAACGTATTTAAAATACCAAAGAGTAAAAGAAGATTCAATTAAATAATCCTCCGCAACTGACGGCCACAATTAAAACATTATTAAGTTATGCGGGCTATTTTAACAAAATAATGTACATTTTGAAATATATCTAATTAAAGTTTCTTGGATGTGGCCTTATTAAATTACAGCTAACTTAATGCGGCATTCCAACATGATGAAATTCCCCACCCCTGGCCTAGACTCAAAGGGGAAGAGAGATGACCCTACTTAGTCAAGAGTGTTTTATTGTCATATGTCCCAAAGCGGAACAATGAAATTCTTACTTGCAGCAGCACAACAGATATGTAAACATAGAAACATAGAAAATAGGTGCAGCAGGAGGCCATTCGGCCCTTCGAGCCAGCACCACCATTCATTGTGATCATGGCTGATCATCCCCTATCAATAACCCGTGCCTGCCGTCTCTCCTTATCCCTTGACTCCACTAGCCCCTAGAGCTCTATCTAACTCTCTCTTAAATCCATCCAGTGACTTGGCCTCCACTGCCCTCTGTGGCAGGGAATTCCATAAATTCACAACTCTCTGGGTGAAAAAGTTTTTTCTCACCTCAGTCTTAAATGGCCTCCCCTTTATTCTAAGACTGTGGCCCCTGGTTCTGGACTCACCCAACTTTGAGACCATTTTTCCAGCATCTAGCTTGGCCAGTCCTTTTATAATTTTATATATTTTCTATAAAATGTCCCCTCATCCTTCTAAACTCCAGTGAATACAAGCCTAGTCTTTTCAATCTTGGCCTAGTCTTTCAATCTCAAACATAGTACTCCATAACACCCATACTGAACAAAAAAAACGTTTAAAAAGTATGCATATGTATAATCAAATAAGCATTAATCGTGCAAGATTTTTACATAGAAACAACATAGAAAATAGGTGCAGGAGTAGGCCATTCGGCCCTTCGAGCCTGCACCGCCATTCAATATGATCATGGCTGATCATCCAACTCAGTATCCTGTACCTGCCTTCTCTCCATACCCCTCGATCCCTTTAGCCACAGATAAAGAACTGTAGATGCCAGTCTGAAGAAGGGGCCTGACCCAAATCATCACCTATTCGTGCTCGCTGGGGATTCTGCCTGACATGTCGAGGTACTCCTACACGATGCTCCAATGTTGTTTCCTTGGCACTTTTGCCTTCATCAGTCAGAGTATTGAGTATAGACGTTGGGGAGGTCATGTTAGGGTTATATAAGACGTACGCGAGGCCACGTGTAGCGTTTGGGTTCTGTTTTGGGCACCATGTTATAGGAACGATGTTATCAAGCTTGAAAGGGTACAGAGAAAATTTACAAGGACTCATGGGCCTGAGCTATAGGAAGTAGTTGACCAGGCTAGGACTCTATTCCCAGGAGCACAGGAGGATGGATGAGAGATGATCTTCTCGAGGTGTACAAAATCATGAGAGAAATAAATCGGGTAACGCACAAGGTTTCTTGCCCAGAGTAGGAATCAAGAACCAGCGGACATAGGTTTAAGGTGAGGGGGGAGAGATTTAATAGGAATCTGAGGGATAACTTTCACACAAAGGGTGGTGGGTGTATGGAACGAGGAGGTCGTTGAGGCAGGGACTATCCCAACGTTTAAGAAACAGTTACACAGGTATATTAAAACCCCTGTCCCACGGTACGAGTTCATTCCAAGAGTTCTCCCGAGCTTGCCCTGATTCCAACTCGGAGATTTACGGTAATGGCCACTCGTCGGTACTCGGGGCTCTCGTGGACATTTTTCATCATGTTGAAAAATCTTCACGAGTCTTCCCGTGCTTACCTGCCATTAGCGAGTCTTCCCGAGTACCTGCCGTTAGCGCTAAGAGACATCCCCGAGCTCCGATGTACCCGCTACGTTCATTCTCCGTGCTTAACATGAGTTAGATTTTTTTTAAACTCGGGAGAGCTCTTGTAATGAACTCGTACCGTGGGACAGGGCTTCTAGACTGGATCGGTTTAGAAGGATATGGGCCAAATGCAGGCAAGTGGGATTAGGGTAGATGGGACATGTTGATTGGTGTGGGAATATTGGGCCGATGGGCCTGTTATCATGCTGTATGACGTTATGTCTACAAAGAAATAAATTGGAATTTAAAGACCATGCACAAATCCCTTTTCAATAAATTTAAAGCAAGATTGATGGATCTATATTCGTAATTCATTTTGAATGTCATTCACCGCACTGGTATATTCTGTTGAAGCCTGCGGTATAAACCACTGTTCGTTCCATTCAGACCATGGGTTCATTGAAATAAACCCATGGAGTAACTTGTGAGTGAGTGTGTAACACAGCAGCTAGCAGAGTAGGCACACTTCGAACCAGCTGTACGATCTCCAGTTTCAGATGATTGTTACAAACCATCCCGACTGTAGTCTTGTGGTTTGTGATAACATTCCAATGCTTTAGTTGGACTAATGCTTGGTAAAAATGCCTCGTTTTTCAATTTACCGCATTTGCTTCTTTATTTGGACAGAAAAGCTTTAGGGGGATGTGGGCCAAATGCAGACAGGTGGGACACGTGTACGCATGTTGGTCAGCTTGGCAAGATGGGCTGAATGGCCTGTTTCTGTGTGCTGTAAGACTATGATTTGTCTGTGGATGAAAAGGCTCAGTTTAGTTTAGAGGTACAGAAACAGGCCCTTCAGCCCACCAAGTCTGTGCCAACCAGTGATCCCCATACACTAGCACTACACACACTAGGGACCATTTACAATTCTTACCGATGCCGATTAACCTACAAACTTGTACGTCTTTGGAATGTGGGAGCTCCCAGAGAAAACGCATATGGTCACAGGGAGAACGTGCAAACTCCGTACAGACAGCACCCATTGTCAGAATGGAACCCGGGTCTCTGGCGCTGTAAGGCAGCAACTCTACCGTTGTGTCACTGTGCAGCCTTGAACAATTAAATTTATGTGGCCTCGTTCGCATCAATGGAATGTTCCAGAATAGCTGACAGGCAGTGAACTGCAGTCACTGGTATTATTCTTAAGAAAACAACATCTTGTCATCTGTAGCTACTTCACAGGGAGTATTCTGCATGGCTGTAGCACAATGTACGTAACCATGGATGAAGCCATTGTAACTATACCTGCCAAACACTTAGCAAACATTGAAACATGGAAAATAGGTGCAGGGGTAGGCCATTCAGCCCTTTGAGCCATCGCCGCCATTCCATATGGTCATGGCTGATCATTTAAAATCAGTACCCCTTTCCTGCTTTTTTCCCCATATCCCTTGATTCCGTTGGCCCTAAGAGCTATATCTAACTCAAAAGTGACAGGCCAGTCCAAGGCTAAATTACAATGTTAAAAAAACAATTTGCAAGCAACACTCATGACAAGGCAGAGGACCTCTGGTTCGAAGCTACCCATCTACTGAGTTAGTCGAAGACCAGGCAGCTACTCTTTGCTGTTTTGCTTGGGAGATAAGAATGGAACATGGAGAGTAACCCAGCCTAGAATAACCTCGAGGAACTCTGGTCTGAAGAAGGGTCTTGACCTGAAACGCCACCTATCCATTTTCTTCAGAGGTGCTGCCTGACTTGCTGAGTTACTCCAGCTCTTTGTGTCCATCTTTGGTATAAACCAGCATCTGCAATTTCTTTTTATTATAAGAATTATCCTGGATCGGTGACTTTCAGTTCGGGACCCGTCTTCAACCCCAAGGAAGGATCCCGACCTGAAATTCCAGAGACCTGTCTGTGGATGAAATGGCTTAGTTCAGTTTAGAAGTACAGCGCAGAAACAGGCCCTTCGGCCCACCAAATCTGTGCTGACCAGAGATCTCCAGAGACCTGGGTTCGATCCTGACTACGGGTGCTGTCTGTATGGAGTTTGTACATTCTCCCTGTGACTATGTGTGTTTACTCCGGGTGCTCTGGTTTCCTCCCACACAGTTGCAAGTTTGAGGATGGGCTGTGTCCACAATTCTCTGCAATTTCAAGAAATTGCAGAGAATTGTGGACGCAGCCTAGAGCAGCCTACGAAATTCACCATCGCACCACAAGCCTTAGAGCAAACAAGAATGTTAAGAACTATTATGTGGAAAGGCTAATTGTTCTTCAGACATTTATTTTAAAATCTTCTTTACTTTATGCGATTTAAAAATCGAGCTTATTCTGGTAGAAGTTTTGCAAAGCTGTTTGAGAGAGAAAATGAGGCAAATGGCAATCTAATAGCTGCCTTTTCTGTCCTTTCACAAAAGCAGTAAATTCTCCCTGAGGTTAGTGAGGGGAAAAAATGCTGAGGCAGGTTTAACTTTCTTCACTGTGAAATTAGGCATGACAAGTAAAATAAACACCAGCGGGTTGGTGTGCAGTGTATCAGCGTGTGACGTAAACAGCTCTGAGGAGAATCTGTCAGCCAAGCTTCAATCCATCGTGGCAGCTCCATCAATCCTTCACTCCTCACCAGCTGATGGAATCCTCACCCACACTCTGCATGAAACACCTGTGTATACAACTCGCTCCATCTCATCATCCATCAACTCCCCCCCCCAACCTCGCTTCACTGTGAGAGCATTTACACAGGGCATTCATCCCAAGGTTCTGCGGAGTAGCTTTGGTTTTGGATATACTGCATGAAAACGGACCCTTCGGCCCACCGAGTCCGTGCTGACCGGTGATCCCCGTACACTAGCATTATCCCACACACACCGGCGACAATTTACAAATCTTGGCCAATGAAAATTAACCTGCAAACCCACACAACTTATGGAGGGTGGGGAGGAAACCCGGAGAAAACCCACGTGGTCACGGGGAGAACGTGCAGACTCCACACAGACAGCACCCGTGGCCAGGATCATACCTGGGTCTCTGGCACTTTGAGGCAGCAACTCTACTGCTTTGTTACCTCGCGCTGTAAATATTCGAGCACCCTCTCCCAGCATTACCTGACTGTTGAAATTCTTCTTGTTATATAAATCATTTCTCAAAGCAAAATGTAAAATAACGACAGGGAAATAGTCTGAAGAAGGGTCCCGACCCGAAACATCACCTATCCTATCCAAGGTACACAAAAATGCTGGAGAAACTCAGCGGGTGCAGCAGCATCTATGGAGGGAAGGAAATAGGCAACGTTTCGGGCCAAAACCCTTCTTCAGACCTTCTGAGTTTCTCCAGCATTTTTGTGTACCTTCGATTTCCCAGCATCTGCAGTTCCTTCTTAAACACCTATCCTATCCATGCTGCCTGACCCGCTGAGTTACTCCAGCATATTGTGATCTTTTATGTAAACCAGCTTCCCATTCCTTCTGAAGAAGGGTTTTGGCCCGAAACGTTGCCTATCTCCTTCGCTCCATAGATGCTGCTGCACCCGCTGAGTTTCTCCAGCATTTTTGTCTACCTCCCATTCATTCTATCCAGAGATGCTGCCTGTTCCGCTGATTTACTCCAGCATTTTGTGTCTATCTTCGGTGTAAACCAGCATCTGCAGTTCCTTCCTACACATTTCGTCTGCAATTCCTTGCTTCCACAGGAACACTCAAACCTGGTCAGGCAGTATCTGTGGAGAGAGAAACAAAGTTTAGGGCAACACCAGGAACAGAGCTGCTGCATCGAGGCACCAGTGATCCAGGTTCAGTCCCAATTGGGTTGGGTTCGGGACGGTGTTTGTGAGATTGTGAGTAGATGGAAATGGGTTTCAGTACCATCTACTCTGTCAGCACACATCCTATCTTTCGCCGAACACCTCCGCTCGGTCCGCATTAACCAACCTGATCTCCCGGTGGCTCAGCACTTCAACTCCCCCTCCCATTCCGAATCCGACCTCTCTGTCCTGGGCCTCCTCCATGGCCAGAGTGAGCACCACCGGAAACTGGAGGAGCAGCACCTCATATTCCGCTTGGGCAGTCTGCACCCCAGTGGCATGAACATTGACTTCTCCAATTTCCGGTAGCCCTTGCTGTCTCCTCCCCTTCTCAGCTCTCCCTCAGCCCTCTGGCTCCTCCTCTTCCTTTCTTCTTCCCGCCCCCCCCCCCCCACCCTGCATCAGTCTGAAGAAGGGTTTCGGCCCGAAACGTTGCCTATTTCATTCGCTCCGTAGATGCTGCCGCACCCGCTGAGTTTCTCCAGTAATTTTGTCTACATCCTATCCACATCGACTTTTCATGCTGCGATTGCGTCGGTTTCTCTCGGGGATGCATTTTCTCAAATGGTTGTGAAGGGAAGTTAGTCATCTAATCGTTCCTAGTGTGTGGATGAGTGGTAGCATCTGGGAACTAGTTGATGGGAATGTGCGGAAAATATACTGGGTTAGAATAAGATAAGTAGACAAATAGATATCGATGGTCGGTCAGACTCGGTTGGCCAAGGAAACTGTTTTCATACTTTCCCTCTCTCCGGCTTTCTCTAAAGCATATTTGCTCTTCCTATATTTAAGAAAGAACTGCAGATTCTGGAAAAATGGAAGGTAGACAAAAATGCTGGAGAAACTCAGCGGGTGAGGCAGCATCTATGGAGCGAAGGAATAGGTGAAGTTTTGGGTCGTGACTGGTTATTGCTAACTATCTGTGGAGTTTCTTACCTCTCTCTGCTCTCACTGACCACCCGAATCTTGTTTGCTTTTTACCGACAGCATCGGAAGTATGTCCTCCTTGCGACAACGAAATGAACACCGATATTATCCTGGATCACCTCTGCGCCAGCGAATTTGGTAAGGAACGTCTGTTGTGACTGCACCCAAACTGCACCCTTTCCCTGCCACTGCCTTCAATCCCAGTAACTTTATTCCAGTACGTCCTTATTGCACGAAGGAGAGCGAATGGTTGACTTGAGGTGTGGGTGGGTCTAAAAGTAACTGCAGCTGGATTCCAGTGCATCCTGCTAAGGCAAGTCCTGAGTCAGGTGAGGTCGGGGGGAGTACCCCCCCCCCCCCACCCCCCCCCCCCCCCCCCCCCCCGCCAACCAGTACCATGTAACCCCGTGCTACCCACTCCATGGTCGGATAGTCGGCGACTAAACCGTCTCCCCCACCTGGTTTGCCAGGTGAGGAGGGGGCTGTGGACCCCCAGCAGGACCAAAAACAAGACCTGTCAAAGGGCGGATGAGCTCCTAACGAGCCAACGGCCACCCACACTTCAGTAGAAGTTGCGATCACTGTTGTATATAACATTGTAAGGAACGATGATAAGGCACACACACACACACACACACCAAAATCCTACACTTCCAGTGGCGGAAGTCCGCAGGAACTGGAGGACGGAGATGTGTGGGGCGTTCGTCATCGTTCCCGTTGGAAACTAGCGCCACTGCATCGCTAATGTTTTCAACGGAGATGATGATAATGATGATGATGATGATGATGATGATGATGATGATGATGATGATCTACACATGTAATTCAACAGAAATCTCTGGCAGTGAAAGGGAAGATGTTTCCATGCTTTCTCCAGGGAAATTAACAGACTGTCAATGGATTGGCACACTTGACCACTCCAGTGATGCAGTCCCAAGCGCTGCTCAGGAGTATTGTGAACTCTGAAAGTTACCGCTTGAAGCCTCGGTCATTAATGATCTGGAGGAGGGAATTGAAGGCAATATCTCCAAGTTTGCGGATGACACTAAGCTGGGGGGCAGTGTTAGCTGTGAGGAGGATGCTAGGAGACTGCAAGGTGACTTGGATAGGCTGGGTGAGTGGGCAAATGTTTGGCAGATGCAGTATAATGTGGATAAATGTGAGGTTATCCATTTTGGTGGCAAAAACAGGAAAGCAGACTATTATCTAAATGGTGGCCGACTAGGAAAAGGGGAGATGCAGCGAGACCTGGGTGTCATGGTATACCAGTCATTGAAAGTAGGCATGCAGGTGCAGCAGGCAGTGAAGAAAGCGAATGGTATGTTAGCTTTCATAGCAAAAGGATTTGAGTATAGGAGCAGGGAGGTTCTACTGCAGTTGTACAGGGTCTTGGTGAGACCATACCTGGAGTATTGTGTACAGTTTTGGTCTCCAAATCTGAGGAAGGACATTATTGCCATAGAGGGAGTGCAGAGAAGGTTCACCAGACTGATTCCTGGGATGTCAGGACTGTCTTATGAAGAAAGACTGGATAGACTTGGTTTATACTCTCTAGAATTTAGGAGATTGAGAGGGGATCTTATAGAAACTTATAAAATTCTTAAGGGGTTGGACAGGCTAGATGCAGGAAGATTGCTCCCGATGTTGGGGAAGTCCAGGACAAGGGGTCACAGCTTAAGGATAAGGGGGAAATCCTTAAAAACCATGATGAGAAGAACATTTTTCACACAGAGAGTGGTGAATCTCTGGAACTCTCTGCCACAGAGGGTAGTCGAGGCCAGTTCATTGGCTATATTTAAGAGGGAGTTAGATGTGGCCCTTGTGGCTAAGGGGATCAGAGGGTATGGAGAGAAGGCAGGTATGGGATACTGAGTTGGATGATCAGCCATGATCATATTGAATGGCGGTGCAGGCTCAAATGGCCGAATGGCCTACTGCACCTAATTTCTATGTTTCTATGTTTCTATGACCCTAGCTGAAAGACCCTCAAACTGAATGCCATAGAACATAGAAAGTAGGACAATGAGATCAGGAACAGGCCCTTCGGCCCACAATGTCTGTGCTGACCATGATGCCCAATTAAGCTGTTCTCCTCTGCCTACACATCGATCTATCCATTCCCTCAATATACATGTGGCAATCTAAAAGCCACTTAAATGCCACTATCATATCCGCTTCCACCATTACTCCCGGCAGCTCTTTCCAGCCTCCCATCACTCTGTGTAAAAAAAAACTCGCTCCGCACATCTCCTTTTAAATTTTCCACCTCTGACCTTGTAGCTATACCCTCTAGTCTTTGACATTTTCACCCTCGGGCAAAAGGTTCTAACTGTCTACCCTATCTATGCCACGTATAATTTTATGAACTCCTTAAAAAGGCATTTGAGCAGATACATGGATAGGAAAGCATTAGAGCCAAATGGGCCAAATGTTGGCGATGGGTCTAACTCTGGTGGAAGAAGGGTCTTGACCATAAACGTCACCCATTTCTTCTCTCCAGAGATGCTGCCTGGCCCGCTGAGTTACTCCAGCTTTTTGTGTGTATCTTAGCTCTGGTGGACATCGTTTGACCTGTTTTTACAAAATGTTAAATGGTCAGCTCGACATAGATTACAAGACCTACACCAAACCCAAACCAATTAGAAGCAGACGAGGGCATTCGATCCAATTTGTGATCCCAGCTACAAAGACAGATGTGTACAGCAATTCGTTCTTCCACCGCACAATTAAAGCACGGAATAATCTCCACCCTACTATAGTTACCCAACCAGATGCAACTAAATTTAAAGTAGCTCTTTCTTCCCAATAACCCTTTCTGGCTTAAGTCCTCCCTGCACCACCTCCAGTTTAAATTCCATTTGGAATATTTTGGAGGACCAAGGTTTTTGCCCTGTGGGGAGCACAATGTGTTCTGTAAGTTGGATAAAAATAACTGAAGAACAGGGAGAAATGGAGCCAACTGGAGAATTGGCAATGTGAAGGACACAAACTCAATCAATCAAAGTGCAAAGTTTTTGTTTTGAGGAAAGGAGATTGAGGCCATTATAGTTTATTCCCCCGGTATACGCAGAAGGTCCCATCTTTCCAGTTTGATTTGATCTGAGATAAGTGTGTCCACAGGTAACTCCTAGTGCAACATTGTTCATGAGTCTTGTGCATTGAAGTGGGTAAAGCAGTTTGACTGAGAAATTGCCATTGGAATATTTGCAAGCTTGTACCACAGTCTTCACATTGTTGAATTTAGTCATTGTTCACAGGTTGTATTCAAGAAAGAGTTAGATATAGCTCTTCGGGTTAATGGAATCGGGATATGGGGAGAAAGCAGGAAAGGGGTACTGATTTTGGAAAATCAGCCAAGATCATATTGAATGGTGGTGCTGGCTCGAAGGGCCAAATGGCCTACTCCTACTTCCAGAACCAGGGCCCACAGTTTAAGAATAAGGAGTAAGCCATTTAGAACGGAGATGAGGAAACACTTTTTCTCACAGAGAGTGGTGAGTGTGTGGAATTCTCTGCCAGAGGGCGGTGGAGGCAGGTTCTCTGGATGCTTTTAAGAGAGAGCTAGATAGGGCTCTTAAAAATAGCGGAGTCAGGGGATATGGGGAGAAGGCAGGAACGTGGTACTGATTGGGGATGATCAACCATGATCACATTGAATGGCGCTGCTGGCTCGAAGGGCCGAATGGCCGACTCCTGCACCTATTGTCTATTGTTTGTTGTTCTGCACCGATTTTCTATCTATCTAAACATCCCTTTATTTGACACCGTAGTATAATGGAGACAATTAGGTGATTTGTTAAGTAGTCATTATACTTTGCAAATATCTTGATGGATTCTCCAATCAAAATTCTTTGACTTATGTTACCAAGGCTAACAATGTGAACTTTAATAATGCACTGAATGATAAAAGTGTCCTTATTTTTCATTTAAACGTCCACATGAAATTAATGGACTGGCAAGAGATTACCAAACAGTGTTTTTCTGACATTTAAATGGACATTTAGCAGAGCAAAATGACGAAATGTATTTACGGCTATCAGATGTGCAACTTCAATTAAAATTGTTCCGTAAAAGAACATCTGTCTGACCATAAACCACTTCTGTTTGACGGCTCTCAAAGACTGGAGTTTATTAGTGTGAGTTTAACAGCTTGAGAGCAGAGTGTGTCAGGCATTCTGCCATTTATTTGGACCCTGCTTTCCTTTATTCATTGACAGTGTCGCGCATTCTGCAGAGTCTGCCCATTGAACCCACGCACTGTTTGCAGACCTTCCTTGTCTCTGGAATTCTCACGGCGATTTTCCCGCTGTAAGAGTCCATCCCTCCTAAAACGTCATGCCCCTTCAAGGTCGACTACGTCCTTAGTGATGGGAGCAGAATTTGGCCATTCGGCCCATCAAGTCTAGTCAAGTTGCGGGTGTGAGGAATTCTCGGCCTCAGAGGCCGGTTCTCTTTCAAGAGAGAGCTAGATAGGGCTCTTAAAGATAGCGGAGTCAGGGGATATGGGGAGAAGGCAGGAACAGGGTACTGATTGGGGATGATCAGCCATGATCACATTGAATGGCGGTGCTGTCTCGAAGGACCAAATAGCCTACTCCTGCACCTATTGTCCATTGTCTACTCTGCCATTCAATCATGGCTGATCTATCTCTCCCTTCTAACCCCATTCTCCTGCCTTCTCCCCGTAACCTCTGACACCCAAATTGGCCCTAGTGTGTATGGGTTGATGGCCGTTTGGTTTCCACAGTGTATCTCTAAAGTACAGGCACAAGTGCTGATCCCAGTGGCCTCATGAGCAGGTTTGCGCCTCGTGATGGGAAGAGAGAGACAAGGTTCTGGTTCTAGACACACAATGTTGTCGCAACGTCAAATGTCATGCCCGTTCTAGATTGACGAACGATATAAATTGAACAGAAATTTCTGACCGGATGAGTGTAAATTGCTTGTTTTCTGATTTTAACTTCTTTCAATCTTCCCCCTACTATATTAAAAGGATTACCTCCTTACTGAGAGCAGAATTAGGCCATTCGGCCCATCAAGTCTACTTAGCCATTCAGGCCATAATAATCGGTGCAATAAAGGCAGTTTGTCATTGCCGCAACATGGCACGGTGGGGCTACGGTTCAGTTGCTTCCTTACAACGCTTCCAGCACCGGAGAACTGGCTTCGATCCCGACTGAGTTGTTGTGTTGTCTGCACGGAGTTTGTACGTTCTACCCGTGATCGCGTGGGTTTTTTTCCGAGATCTTCGGATTCCTCCCGCACTCCAAAGACTTACAGGTTTGTAGGTTAATTGGCTTTCTATAAATGTAAATTGTTCCTAGTATGTGTATAGGATGGTGTTAGTGTGCGGGGATCGCTGGTTAACGTGGACCTGGTGGGCCCAAGGGACTGTTACTGTGCTATATCTCTTAACACTGTAGGATCACTCAAATTTTCGTCAGAAACAAGGCGGCAATGGTGGCAGTGCCTACCCAGAAGGCCGCAGGCCGCGGAAAGTGCCCCAATGGTGAGAAGGAACTAAAGGCTGCAATGGCGGTATGTTCAATCAAAAGGCTATGCACTGTGGGAAGTCCCCCAGACACTGCTGAGACAGTTAATACTCGAAGTGTGTTATTACTGAGTATTCTGTACTTTAACAGACAGGTAATAAGGTCACAAATGATTGGAGTAACATTAGGCCACTCGGCCCATCAAGTCTACTCTGTCATTCAATCATGGCTGATCTATCACTCCCTCCGAACCCCATTCTCCTGCCTTCTCCCCGTAACCTCTGACACCTGTACTAAGCAAGAAATAAGGAACCAAAGGTGATAGAATGGGTTCCTGTTGCGGTTTTTAGAGGCTCCGCAGGGACTTGTGGGGAAATAATCAAAGGAACCATGGGTGGGCTATGGGCGGGGGATGGGGGGGGGGGGGGGGGAGGGTGGGTGGGGGGGGGGGGGGGGGGGGGCAAGAGAGAAGACCTAAGGTCGGAAAAGGGAGCAGTGCAGAGTTAAGTCTGAAGAAGGGCCACGACCCAAAACGTCACCCATTCCTTGTGTCCCGCTGAGTTACTCCAGCATTTTGTGTCTATCTTCAGTGTATGCCAGCATCTGCAGCTCTTTCCTACACAGTGTTAGGGTGCTGGTTGGTAGGGAGTTTTTGAGAGCGTGTTCAAGGTGACAGAAATCTTTGTTGCAAGTGTTAAGGAGAAGGAGATAAAGATGTACAGAGGGCCAGACTCAAGGGCGTTAAAGGCTTGTATTTATTGGAATATTCGTAGGGAGGGAGATACAAAAAGATGAGAGCAGAAGTTGACCTTGTCTTTGGCTGTGTACACTTGACCTAGTTCACTTGTTTGTAACATTAAAAACCTCTTCAAATGTCCTGGCATTCGACCGAGCTCACAGCTGATGTGGCTGCCATCTCAATGTTTGGCAAAGAGTTAATTTTCATGCAACTTCGATGAAACGGTGTGCACAGTTGGGGCATTGATCACACACCTGTTTCATGGTTTACCTGTGGTTAATGGTTCAGGCATTCCATTAAACAGGCCTTTTTACATGCAGATACAAAACTGCTGCTGCTGCTGCTGCAAAAAAGGCTTTGTGAAGTGTTGGAGAAAGGCATCAAATTCTGGGATTGAAATGAAGTAGGTCACACAGCTTGCAGGTCACTGAGTGACAAAACAGGCCATTCGGCCCGACTGGCCCATGCTGACCAACATGACCCATCTACACTCATCTCACCTGCCTGCTTTTGGGCTAAATCCTTCCAAACCCATGTGTGGGAAGTAACTGCAGATGCTGGTTTAATGTCCTAGCTTGCTCAATCTCTCCCTATAGCTCAGCCCCTCAAGTCCTGGCAACATTCTCGTAAACCTCTAGTCCTGCCAATATCCTCGCAAATCTTCTCTGTGCCCTTGCTAGTTTAGCAATGTTTTTCCTATAACAGGGTGATGAAAACTGAGCACAGTAATCCAAACGTTGCCTCACCAATGTCTTGTACAATAGTCACGCTCCCAATCTCTAGGGGTCTGGCAACAGGCGCGATATTATTCGGAAATGGCCCAATGTTATTTTGTTCCTTCGAACACATGTGGAGGATGTCGACTCAATCATTAAGGCTCCCTGGCAGTGAATGTCTACATTTGCTTGGCATGTCAGACCTGCAGATCTGTCTTCCAAACCCACAATGTGGTAAAGCACCACAAATCCAAAAGGACACAAAGTGCTGGAGTAACTCAGCGGGTCTGGCAACGTCTCTGGAAAAATGGATAGGTGACATTTCGAGTCAAGATCCTTTCTCATACTGGAGAAGAAGGGTCTCGACCCGAAACGTCACCTATCCCTGTTCTTCAGAGATGTTGCCTGACCCGCTGAGTTGCTCCAGCACTTTGTGTCGTAGATGTACTGAGAAAAATCCAAGATGCCTGCGGCATATGACAGCTTAGGGCTGGTTGGCCTTTCAGAAGACCCATTTAAAGCAAGTATTAACAGAATCTTTTCTTTAAGATGCCCTCTCATCCTTCTAAATGCCAGTGAATATAAGTCCAGTCGATCCATTCTTTCATATGTCCCACATCTTGGTGGAACCAGTCTGTTTGTGAAGGTGCTCCTCAGGTTGACCAGTGTGTCATGGAGGGGGTGTGAGCTGTATTGTCCAGGATGCTCCGCAGTTTGAGGAGCATCCTCCCCTCCAGGACCACCTCCCATGAATCCAACTCCAACTCCGCCCCCAGGACGGAGCCAGCCTTCCTGATGAGTTTGTTCATGTGGAAATAATTAGCTGATTCACTGCAGGAACGGGATCGGCACGGTGGCGCAGCGGTAGAGTTGCTGCCATAGTGCAGGAACCCGGGTTCGATCCCGACAACGGGTACTGTCTGTACGGAGTTTGTGCGTTCTCCCTGTGACCGCGTGGGTTTACTCCAGGTGCGCTGGTTTCCTCCAGGAACATTCCAAAGATGTAAACATCTGTAGGTTAATTGGCTTTGGCAAAAATTGTGAATTCATAAGCCGTAAGATCAGAAGTGATAGAAGCAGACTTAGCCCATTTGGCCCATCAAGTCTACTCCACCATTCAATCATAGCTGATCTATCTCTCCCATTCTCCTGCCTTCAGCCCATAACCTCTGACACCCAAATTGGCCCTAGTGTGTAGGACAGTGCCAGTGTATGGGGGTGATAGATGGCCTGCATGGACTTGGTGGGCCCTACTTCCATTCTGTATCGCTAAAGTCTAAAGTAAAGGCACAAGTGTTGATCACAGTGATCTCAAGAGCGGGTTTGTACCTTGTGATGGGGAGCGAAACAAGGGTCTGGTTATAGACACAAAATGCTGGAGTAACTCAGCAGGACAGGCAGCATGTCTGGATAGAAGGAATGGCTGACGTCAGAGTATGAAGAAGGGTCTCGACCCGAAACGTCACCTCTTCCTTCTATTGGGAGATGCTGTCTGTGCTGCTGAGTAACTCCAGCATTTTGTGTCTTATCAAGCGACTGGTTAGGCTGGTCCACTCGTCAGCATCTCCATAGAAACAGAGAAACATAGAAAATAGGTGCAGGAGTAGGCCATTCGGCCCTTCGAGCCTGCACCGCCATTCAATATGATCATGGCTGAGCATCCAACTCAGTATCCTGTACCTGCCTTCTCTCCATACCCCCTGTTACCTTCAGCCACAAGGGCCACAACTAACTCCCTCTTAAATATAGCCAATGAACTGGCCTCAACTACCTTCTGTGGCAGAGAATTCCAGAGATTCACCACTCTGTGTGAAAAATGTTTTTCTCATCTCGGTCCTAAACGATTTCCCCCTTATCCTTAAACTGTGACCCCTTGTTCTGGACTTCCCCAACATTGGGAACAATCTTCCTGCATCTAACCTGTCCAACCCCTTAAGAATTTTGTACGTTTCTATAAGACCGCCCCTCAATCTTCTAAATTCTAGCGAGTACAAGCCGAGTCTATCCAGTCTATCCAGTCTTTCTTCATATGAAAGTCCTGACATCCCAGGAATCAGTCTGGTGAACCTTCTCTGTACTCCCTCTGTGGCAAGAATGTCATTCCTCAGATTAGGAGACGAAAACTGTACGCAACCTCCAGCTGTACTTCATCCACTGTTGCGATGGCCGCTGATTGCAACCTTGTCTCCACGGATGGAGTGGACTTCTGGCCAGGAAGCCCAAAGACCTCAGCTCCTCACAGCTCCACGGGCCTTGGTTTCATTTCTTGGCCCAGTGCGTGGGAAAGGGTTAAACCTGCAGCACTTTCAGGAGTTGAAAGAAGTAATACAGTCAAAGCCAGTGGGTGCACTTTTGATGAATTAGTCTGGGATCGATCCCGCAGCAGAGGTACCTGACCACAGAAAGCCATTTCACACAGAACGTGGTCGAACACTGCTCCTTCTGTTAGTCAGGTTTGGGGGAAAAAAAAGAAAATCGGAAAAATACCGCATGAAAACCACAAAAAGATTTACTTCGACACTTCATATAATATTTAAACAGCTCTCTCTTAGCCCTTTCACCATCAGCAGCCTATATTTAGTTTGGAACAGCGGTTCTCTGCACTGTGATAGATCTGGCTCATCTTTCCCACTGCTACCAGCTCCTCTCGTGTCTCTGCCCACATTCCCTCTGCTGCCACCTGGGTCTCTGCCAGTCTATCCATCTCCCTTGCCACGGGGCACGGTCACCTGGTGGCTGACATCCCAAGGGCTATCTCAACAGAGGTCATTTTTCTTAATGTTTAAGAAGGAACTGCAGATGCTGCAAAATCGAATGTACACAAAAATGCTGGAGAAACTCGGCGGGTGCAGCAGCATCTATGGAGTGAAGGAAATAGGCCCGAAACGTTGCCTATTTCCTTCGCTCCATAGATGCTGCTGCACCCGCTGAGTTTCTCCAGCATTTTTGTGTACCTTCATATTGCAGCACAGTGGCTCAGCGGTAGAGTTGCAGTGGGTCCCTTACAGCGCCAGGGACCCGGGTTCGATCCTGACCACGGGTGCTGTCTGTGCGGAGTTTGCACGTTCTCCCCATGACCCACTCTCCAAAGACGTACAGCTTTGTAGCTTAATTGGCTTTGGTAAAAATTGTAAATTGCGCCTAGTGTAGCACGGATTCAGTGGGCCGAAGGGTCTGTTTCCATGCTGTATCTCTAAACTTAAACTGAATATCAGAGCTATCGCACCTCCTTCTAGGTGGTCATAAGTTCATCGGAACAGAATTAGGGCATTCGACCCGTTGAATCTACTTGGCCATTCAGTCATGGCTGATCAATCTTTCCCTCTCATCCCCACTCTCCTGCCTTCCCCCCCCCAATAACCCTCGACACCCATGGCTATCAAGGGGAGTTAATCACCGCCTTAAAAATACCCAATGACTTGGCCTTTACAATTGTCTGTAGTAATGAATTCCAGAGGTTCACCACCCTCTCTAAAGAAATTCCTCCTCGTCTCCTTTCTAAAGGTATGTGCTTTTATTCCAAGGCTGTGCCCTCTGGTCCTAGACTCTCCCACTGGTGGAAGCATCCTCTCCGCATCCATTCTATCCAAGCCTTTCACAGGCGATCAGTGGATAGCATAGTGCCAATAATCCCATGCACCCTGATGCCTACACAGCACCGACTGGGGAATCAACCAGGGGATCTCATTGAAACATATACGATTGTTAAAGGTTTACACTAGAGGCAGGAAAACATGTTTTCCGATGTCCAGAACCAGGGGCCACAGTTTAAGAATAAGGAGTAAGCCATTTAGAACGGAGACGAGGAAACACTTTTTCTCACAGAGAGTTGTGAGTCTGTGGAATTCTCTGCCTCAGAGGGCGGTGGAGGCAGGTTCTCTGGATGCTTTCAAGAGAGAGCTAGATAGGGCTCTTAAAAATAGCGGAGTCAGGGGATATGGGGAGAAGGCAGGAATGGGGTATTGATTGGGGATGATCAGCCATGATCACATTGAATGGCGGTGCTGGCTCGAAGGGCCGAATGGCCTACTCCTACACCTATTGTCTATATTTCTATGTTTCTCTGTTTCTAAAACCCACGTGGTCACAGGGTGAACGTACAAACTCCGTACAGGTAGCTCCTGACATGAGCATTGATCCCGGGTCTCATAGAAACATAGAAAATAGGTGCAGGAGTAGGCCATTCGGCCCTTCCAGCCTGCGCCGCCATTCAATATGATCATGGCAGATCATCCAACTCAGTATCATGTACCTGCCTTCTCTCCATACCCCCTGATCCCTTTAGCCACAAGGGCCACATCTACCTCCTTCTTAAATATAGCCAATGAACTGGCCTCAAGTACTATCTGTGGCAGAGTCTCTGGCAATGTGAGGCTGCAACTCTGCCGCTGAACTGCTGTGCCACCATGTTTACAGTGTCTCCTTTTGGAAGAGTGTTTCCATATTCCCTTATGATAAATGGAGGACATTTGACCCATAAGGTCGAGGTTGGTAGTTGTGAGGTGTCTAGTGGGTCAGGAGATATCTGATAAGACAGCCAGATGATTAGTCTGGGCAGTGGTTTAGTTTAGTTTAGGGATACAATGTGGAAACAGGCCCTTTGGCCCACCGAGTCCGCACCGACCAGCGATCCCTGCACATTAACGCTAGCCTACACACACTAGGGACAATTTACATTTACACCAAGCCAATTAACCTACAAACCTCTACCTTGTTTGGAGTGTGGGAGGAAACCGAAGATCTTGAAGAAAACCCACGCAGGTCTCGGGAAGAACGTACAAACTCCGTGCAGACAAGCACCCATAGTCAGGATCGAACCCAGGTCTCTGGCCCTGTAAGGCAATAACGCTAACACTATGCCACCATGCAGCCCGTGCTGACAGTGTTAACTTCAATGCTATTATATTAGCACAATCAGACTGCGACCTGAGGAAACTATTGTGGAACTAAATATCTGATGTACACATTGGTGACTCACTCATTGAAATTCAAAGCAAGTGCATCAATGCTCAGCAAATCAATTTTGAAACATCTTTAACATTGACAGCCTCACTACCTGGGACAATTTTCTAAAGAGTAAGGGAAGAAAACAATTCAATCAATTGCAATCATTTTCCTTTCACTTGCCTTCTTATGATGACAATATTTTATCATTTTGGAATGAATTTGAACTGGACCCTGCAACCTAATGTTCCTGCCTTCTAGATGCAAGGAACTGCAGATGAGGCTGGTTTATGAAAATCGACACAAAATGCTGTAATAACTTAGCGGGCCAAGCCTGACCCAAAACGTCACCCAGGATAGACACAAAATGCTGGAGTAACTCAACGGGACAAGCGGCATCTCTGGAGAGAAGAAATGGGTGACATTTCGGGGTCGAGACACTTCTTCAGACCCGAAACATCACCCATTCCTTCTCACCTGAGATGCTGCCTGTCCCGCTGAGTTACTCCAGCATTTTGTGTCTATCTTCGGTTTAAACCAGCATCTGCAGTTGCTTCCTACCAAAACGCCACCCATCCATGTTCTCGAGAGATGCTGCCTGACCCGCTGAGTTACTCCAGCACTTTGTGTCCTTATCTGCATTCTAGCTTGGATAAGCAAAAGTCGATTTTACATTTTGTAAATTGCAAAATAATTTTCATTTGGCATCAGTGTTGTGGTGCGTGACTGACCATTTTCACCAACCCCATATTCACCACCTTAAACATTGGAAATATATCACTGTTCCTTCATTGTCACCACTTCTAAATCCTGGAAGTCCTTATCAATTAGGAAATGATGAAGCATCTTCAACTCAACATCTATACATGTGACAATAAAGGAATCTAATCTAATCTAATCTAATCAAATCATCTTCTTGGCAACATTAGAACCAGGTAATAAATGTAGTTCAGTTTATTATTGTCACATGTCTAGACAATAGGTGCAGGAGTAGGCCATTCGGCCCTTCAAGCCAGCACCGCCATTCAATGTGATCATGGCTGATCATCCCCAATCAGTACCCCGTCCCTGCCTTCTCCCCATATCCCCTGATTCCGCTATTTTTAAGAGCCCTATCTAGCTCTCTCTTGAAAGCATCCAGAGAACCTGCCTTCACCTGGGGCAGAGAATTCCACAGACTCACCACTCTCTGTGAGAAAAAATGTTTCCTCGTCTCTGTTCTAAATGGCTTATTCCTTATTCTTAAACTGTTGCCCCTGGTTCTGGACTCCCTCAACATCGGGAACATGTTTCCTGCCTCTAGTGTGTCCAAGCCCTTAACAATCTTACCAAGGTACAATGAAAAAGCTGGTTTTAGTTGTGTGCTATCCAGTCAGCGAAAAGACAATACATGATTACAATCAAGCTGTCCACAGTGTACAGTTACACCATAGAGGGTGCAATGATCAGTGCAAGTTAAAGTCCGATTAAAGATAGCCTGAAGGTCCTCAATGAGGTAAATGGGAGGTCAGGACCACTCTCTAGTTGGTGAGAGGACGGTTCAGTTGCCTGATAACAGCTGGGATGTGAAAGATGCCCATGTCCTATAAATGAGCAAAGGTAATAAATAAGACTTATTAAAACCAGGCAAAGGAAGACAATTTTATAGTACTTAAGCCCAATTAAGAGTTAACGTTCGTACTGCAGATACGATTTGGATAGAGACCAGCTAAACCTATATACCAGCCACACAGCTGCTAATGAAATATTTTTACAAGTGAATCAATTTACAGATTTGCAAAAAAAAAAAAATATTCTTTACCCCATCAAGATTTCAGTCTACAGCGCGGTATTTTTTTTTTTTGAATAGTTGGTTGATAATGCTGGCAACTTGGGAAATCCAGCTCTGGTCCAGACAGTGAAAGTGAAACATAGTGCAGTGGGAATGAAGGTGGCATTTGTGTGTGTGTTTTGAAAGCACGCTAAGTTAGGCTCGGCAAGAACATAATAAAACCACTTTTGTTCCTGCTGCAGTCTCGCTTGTGATGAGTGTTCCTGTCAGCCAGTTTATTACTTGTCTAACTCTCTCTCCGTCAAAGGGCCCAGGAGTGTAAACAGGCTGCCTTGCCCAGGACTGATTCCACCTCTTGAATTTACTGCCTTCTGCTGCCTCAGCAGTTTGAAGGATATTGAACCCCCCCCCCCCAAACCCCCGCTCCCCACACCAAATCAATTGCTCCAAACCCCTCGTCCCACAAAGGGCAAAGAGCTACACTGCAGAATTTAAACCACTGCCTTAAATAGTTTGAGGGAGCAACATATTAAATAGCCCATTGATGTAGCGTTAGAGTGTGGAGAGAACATTGGTGGCGCAGCGGTAGAATTGCTGCCTCACAGCGCCAGAGACCCAGGTTCCTGTACGGAGGAGTTTTCGCGTTCCCCCTGTGACCATGTGGATTTTCGGGTGCTCCAGTTTCCTCCCAAACTCCAAAGACAGAGGTCTATAGTTAATTGGCGTTGGTAAAGTTTGTAAATTGTCCCTGGTGTGTAGGATAGTGTTAGTGTACGGGTGACCGCTGGTTGGCACGGACTTGGTGGGCTGAAGGGCCTGTTTCCGCGCTGTATCTATAAACTGAACTATGCTAAACCTAAAAGGAACATTTTGAAAGCTACTGGGATTGTGGGAAAATGATGCATTAAAATCGTCAGTTTGATTGGGAAATGGAATCTACGCACATAAAAAAAAAAGCAAATGCGAAGCTGCCTCATTCCTCGGCACCGTGCGTGTATGTTTGACACGAGGAATTGCAGGTGCTGCTGTACCCAAAAAAAGACTCAAAGTACTGGAGTAATTCCGCTGGTCAGGCAGCATTTCTGGAGAACATGGATAGGTGACGTTTAGGGTTGGGACCCTTCTTCAGACTCCAGTCATCGAAGTCTGTAAATGGGTCCCGATCTGAAACTTTGCCTATCTGTGTTCTGACCTGCTGAGTTACTCTGGTACCTTGTGCCTGTATCTTTGAAAAGGAATCATAATTTCACACTCCGACCATGCATTCTGTTTTCATATCTTCCTCTTGTTACATTCTGTGGAAAGAGAAACAATGTTTTTCTTTCTCATTGGGGAGGGGGAAGGTGAGGGGGAGGGGGTTTCAAGGTCTGTGTCCTTGAAACTGCTGAGGCCGCGGAAGGCAGTAAATTCATGATGAGGAAAAGCATTGTGATAAGTCTTGAACAAGGCAGCATGTTTAGACTCCAGGGATGTTTGACTGAAAGAGAGCCAGACAAGTTATATATTTGTTACGGTTTCAGGTCAGAGACTCTTTATCAGAACCGACTTGAATAACCCACTGGTTTAGAAGAATGAAGGGGGGATCTCATTGAAACATACTGAATAGAGAAACTCTTGGATAGACTGGATGTGGAGAGGAAGTTTCCACCAGTGGGAAAGTCTAGGACATAGTCTCTGAATTAAAGGATGTTCTTTTAGGAAGCAGATGTGGATAAATTTCTTTAGTCAGAGAGTGGTGAATCTGTGGAATTCTTTGCCATAGAGGCCGTCTAGGGATATTTTTTAATGCAGAAATAGATACATTTGTGATTGATACATGTGCCAGAGGTTATGGGGAGAAGGCAGGAGAATGGGGTTAGGAGGGAGAGATAGATCAGCCATGATTGAATGGTAAAGTAGACTTGATGGACAGAATGGCCTAATTCTACTCCTATCACATGACCATACACCACATTTCCCCTCTTCCCTTTTGAGGATGAAGATGGTGCTGTTTGAGGTCGGCTCCGACAGGAGCCAGAGATATTCCCATCTCCTTTTGCCTTTCATTGCTATTGAGGGAGTGCAGCGTAGGTTTACAAGGTTAATTCCCGGGATGGCGGGACTGTCATATGCTGAGAGAAAGGAGCAGCTGGGCTTGTACACTCTGGAGTTTAGAAGGATGAGAGGGTATCTCATTGAAACATATAAGATTGTTAAGGCCTTGGACACTCTAGAGGCAGGAAACATGTTCCCGATGTTGGGGGAGTCCAGAACCAGGGGCCACAGTTTAAGAATAAGGAGTAAGCCATTTAGAATGGAGACGAGGAAACACTTTTTCTCACAGAGAGTGGTGAGTCTGTGGAATTCTCTGCCTCAGAGGGCGGTGGAGGCCAGTTCTCGGATGCTTTCAAGAGCGAGCTAATTAGGGCTCTTAAAAATAGCGGAGTCAGGGGATATGGGGGGAAGGCAGGAACGGGGTACTGATTGGGGATGATCAGCCATGATCACATTGAATAGCGGTGCTGGCTCGAAGGGTCGAATGGCCTACTCCTGCACCTATTGTCTATTGTTGTCCAAATCGTATCTGGGAGGGAAGAGATAAGACTGTTGGGGGAAGAATGTACAGTTTATACCTTGTTCACAGACTTCTTCCAAACATGTTACTGATTGCAGTTTTGCTTTGTCTCTGAAATGGTGGTAGGGAAATGCGCGTCCTCCTTTGTAAAAGGCTTTTACATTCAATTATCAGGAGTATTCAAAACGGAAAATGGAACTAACAAAAACATTTCTTCCCCCAGCAGGTATTCAGTAATAGAAACATAGAAACAAGGTGCAGGAGTAGGCCCTTCGGCTCTTTGAGCCAGCACCTCCATCCAATATGCTCACTGCTGATCATCCAAAATCAGTACCCCGTTCCTGCTTTCTCCCCATATCCATTGATTCCATTAACCCTAAAAGCTAGCCATGGGGGCGGCACGTGGGCACAGCGGTAGAGTTGCTGCCTTACATTGCTTGCGGCACCGGAGACCGGGGTTCGATCCCGACTACGGGTGCTGTCTGTAAGGAGTTTGTGCGCCCTCCCCGTGACCGCTTGGGTTTTCTCCGAGTTCTTCGGTTTCCTCCCACACTCCAAAGACGTACAGGTTTGTAGGTTCATTGGCTTGGTGTAAGTGTAAATTGTCCCAAGTGTGTGCAAGGGTCGTGTTAATGTGAAATGAAATGAAATAAAATGAAATGAAATGAAATAAGTGAAATACGTTTATTGTCATTGCACAGCAACTGTACAACGAAATTCCATTGCATCTCCTTCGGTGTGTACATAGAAGACACAGGATAATGTACGGGGATTGCTGCCGATACGGACTCGGTGGGCCGAAGGGCCTGTTTGCGTGCTGCATCTCTAAACTAAATTAAAAAAGCTCTCTTGACTAACCGTTGGTGACAGGAGAAAATACACAAAGTTGACAGAAGATGAATTGCACACATTTGACGTATCAATCTTCACCCCTTCTCCAATCTACGCCATCCCTGGGGTACGTCTGCAAAGCCTTGCCATTGCTCTCCGTGATCGACTGCCTGGCAAACATACAACTCATTCCACACATATATACAGCTGATGGCTTGACATCTGAATGCATTTGTTTCAGCTGCAATAACCCCAGGACTGTTCCTGCCTTATTTTGGAGATGGGGGGTTGAGTTCATTTTGGGCTCTATTTGTTTTTCAGCTTTAACACGGTATCAGCATGAAACCAGATATGTTTACCCTGGCTCCATTATGACTGACGCCACTTATGCGGCTAGTCCAACTTTGGTTGCTAGCTAGCATGGACTCAATGCAAATAAAGACCGGTGTCAGTTGCTGAGTAGATCAAATATGGATTGCCGTTTAAAAAAAGAAGTGTGTAATTGGTATCTCATGGCCACCCTTGGTCTTGCTAAGGGTTAGCTGTAGCTGATAAAATAATTCTGTAGGGTTATCTCAGTTGTGGGACAGCCATGCCACGCATAACTGGATCCCAAATGAACAATAGGATGGAAATGGGGTTTGCAACGGTGGTACTGCAGTAGAGTTGCTGCCTTACTTATTCTCGTTTCCCCTACTCAGGGCAAAAGACTGTGTATTTCTTTAACCTATAAATCTGATTGTTTCAAGTTAGTCCTAACAGTCCGCCCTCTTTCAGTTCCTCAAACATTTGAAAGCCTCCAAACCTCTACCACCCAGCCCTCAATCACATCACGTTCAGCTCCACTCTCTTGCATTAACTCACAACAACAGCCCAATTTTGGCATTGGCATCTTTGCTCTCCGTATGCTTTAAGTCTTCCCCTGCACCAGAACACTCCAAGATATCTGTACAAAGGAACTGCAGATGCTGGTTTAAACTGAAAATAGACACAAAAAGCTGGAGTAACTCAGCGGGTCAGGCAGCATCTCTGGAGAAATAGAATGGGTGAGGTTTTGGGTCAAGACCCTTCTTCAGGTCACCTATTCCTGTTCTCCAGAGATGCTGCCTGACCCGCTGAGTTAATCCAGCTTTTTGTGTCTATCTTCACTCCAGGTTATCGCTGGCCTATTTGGCGTTAGACATCCTGATTGTAGCTGGATTTTCATCTCCCCGTGATTAGCAACAATGTCTTCAACAGCCTTGAGCCAAAGCTGGGGAATTTAATTACAAAACCTCTTCTCCCTCTCTGCCTCTGTATGTTCATTAAAAGCTGCCTGCTTGGCCAAGCTTTTGGGCACTAGCCTTTGTCATGAGACCTGGTATCCACGATAACTTGATTACATTCCTCTGAGGCATCGCACAAATATAAATTGGTGTTGAAAGCTGGTGGATGGAGTTACTGTTTAGCAGCTAATTGCGCCTTGTTAGCCAGCACAGCGGTGCCGCTAGTAGAGCCACTATCTTGCAGTGCTGCGGTTCATGCCCTGACCTTGGGCTTGTGTACAGTTTGCACCTTCCCCCTGTGACCGCATGGATTTACTCCAAGGACTCTGTTTTTCTCCCACGTCCTAAAGATATGCGTTTTTGTGGGTTAATTGGCCTCTTGTGTGTAGATGAGGTGTAGAATCAGGGGGGAGGGTGGGGGAGTGTCAATGAGAATGTGGGACTAACATAGGATTAGCATAAATTATAAATTCAGAAATTCCTATATATTCTAGGAGCAGACTAAGGCCATTCGGTCCATCAAGTCTACTCTGCCTTTGAATCATGGCTGATCTGTCTCTCCCTCCTAACCCCATTCTCCTGCCTTCTCCCCGTCGCCCCTGACACCCGTACTAATCAAATGGTTCGTTATTGTCACATTATTAATCAGGAATCTGTCAACCTCCGCATTAAATATATACATTGACTTGTCCTCCACAGCAGTCACGCCATCCATTCATAAATATTATTGTTTAATGATTGCAATGTTTAGGAGCCGAAGGGCCTGTTTCCGTGCTGTATCTCTCTATGGCTCTGAGCATGGTGGGACTTGTGACTATTTTAACTAAGGCATGTAAGACTCGACTGCAGGCAAAGCAAACTAAGCACCAAATATCATTTTACCACACAACGAATTCAAGCCAGTAGCACTTTCGTTTAGTTTAGAGATACAGTGCAGAAACAGGCCCTTCGGCCCACCGAGTCCGCGCCGACCTGCGATCCCCACACATTAACACTATCCTACACGCACTAGGGACAATTTATACTTGTACCAAGCCAATTAACCAACAAATCTGTATGTCTTTGGAATGTGGGAAGAAACCGAAGATCTCAGAGAAAACCCACACGGTCACAGGGAGAACGTACAAACTCTGCTCAGACAACACCTGTAGTTAGGATCAAACCTGGGTCTACTTGCGCTGTAAGGCTGAAAATTATTGCACCCTAAATTATTAAAGCCTTACTCCTTAAAATCACACATAAAAAACACGGTTTTATTAAGCAAAAAATAGCCTTTCATCCACTGGGTGGAGAGGGACTGCAGTCATGGTGTATCTTTCTTTGCTATGCTTGAAGTTCAATAGGCAACAGCTGCGGTGTGAATGCTGTGAGCAAAGTAAAATGTGGCTTTAGCTGATCAGCAGGGAATATCATTATTACTGCATACACCAAATTTCAATGGATGATTTAGATAAACCCTGCTTGTTCTGACCAGGGAAGGAATGAATTATTCTTCTGACTCTGCGGTAAGTAGAAGATGAAAGCCAAAGCAGAATTATCAGACTGATGTTTATGAACCCTCAGTCTGAAGAAGGGTCTCGACCCGAAACGTCGCCTATTTCCTTCGCTCCATAGATGCTGCCTCACCGGCTGAGTTTCTCCAGCATTTTTGTCTACCTTCTCTTATCGGACTGATGGTAGTTTAATGAGGAAGTTATTCATCCATAGACTTCATCCCCTCTTTCCACTCAATGGTCAATGGTCAAAGATCAATGGTCAATGGTCAGGAGTGGGTCGGAAGGAAGTGCAGATGCTGGTTTAAACCGAAGACAGACACAAAAAGCTGGAGTAACTCAGCGGGACAGGCAGCATCTCTGGTGAGAAAGAATGGGTGATGTTTCAGAAGAAGGGACTCAAACTGAAACATCACCCAGTCCTTCTCTCCAGAGATGCCGCTTGTCCCACTGCGTTACTCCAGCTTTTTGTGTCTCTCTTCGGTTTAAACCAACATCTGCAGTTCCTTCCTACAAAAATCTATCTATCCCTGCCTTAAAAATATCCACTGACTTGGCCTCCACAGCCTTCTGTGTCATCAATGGTCAATGATCGATGGTTTCTTTATAGTCACGTGTGCCCAGGTACAGTGAAATGATTTTTTTTGCACACAGCTCAGCAACGCTATCCCCATACATGAGCACAATCCCCTGGTTAGTACAGTATGTACAGAACAGCCCACTTAGTCCATTTGCAACAGGCGCTTCGGTCCACCGAGTCCGTGCCGACCGGGTATGGCCACGTGCACTATTGCACACACTAGGGCCAATTTACAATTTTTACCGAAGCCATTTAACCTGCAAACCTGCAAGTCTTTTGAGTGCGGGAGGAAACTGGAGCACCCAGGGAAAACCCACATGGTCCACAGGGAGAACGTACAAACTCTCCCCAGACAGCACTCACAGTCGGGATTGAAAGCGGGTCCCTGGCGCTGTTAGGCAGCAACTCTCCCGCTGCGCCACTTGCTAGCTGGCTTTGGGAACTAGCTGCTATTATTTTAATTTACAGAGCCAGAATGTTTCTCTATAATTCATGTGGCTTCTGCTGGCGTGGAGAGGATTGTTGACCATCTGCTGTTGGTTCAGAAGCGTTTCAGAGGGGAATCACGAATCAATAACATTGTTGTGGTTACACGGACCAAGGAAAAAATGCAGATGTACTTCCCTGAAGGCAATAGTGACCCAGATACATTTTAAAAAGCACCACGCTCACTTAGACTGTTCACAGTGCTATTGCATAGAAACATAAAAACATAGAAAAATAGGTGCAGGAGTAGGCCATTCGGCCCTTCGAGCAAGCACCGCCATTCAATATGATCATGGATGATCATCTAAAATCAGTACCCTGTTACTACTTTTTCCCCCATATCCCATGATTACTTTAGCCCGAAGAGCTAAATCTAACTTGCTCTTGAAAACAGCCAGTGAATTGTCTTCCACTGCCTTCTGTGGCAGAGAATTCCACAGATTCACAATTTTTCCTCATCTCAGTCCGAAATGGCCTCCCCTTATTCCTAAACTGTGACCCCTGATATGGACTCCCCCAACATCGGAATTTATTTTTCCGCATCTAGCCGGTCCAATCCCTTAAGAATTTTATATGTTTCTATAAGAATCCCTCTCATCCTTCTAAATTCCAATGAATACAAGCCCAGTCGACCCATTCTTTCATCATATGTCAGTCCCGCCATCCCGGGAATTAACCTGGTGAACCTACACTGCACTCCCTCAATAGTAATAATGTCCTTCCTCAAATTAGGAGACCAAAATTGCACACATTACTCCAGGTTCGGTCTCACCAGAGCCCTGTACAACTGCAGTAGGACCTCCTTGCTCCTAAACTCAAATCCTCTCACAATGAAGGCCAACATGCCATTAGCTTTCTTCACTGCCTGCTGTACCTGCATGCTTACTTTCAGTGACTGATGTACCAGCATACCCAAGTCTCGTTGCACCTCACCTTTTCCTAATCTGACACCATTCAGACAATAATTTGCCTTCCTGTTCTTGCCACCAAAGTGGATAACCTCCCATTTATCCACATTATACTGCATCTGCCCACTTACTCATCCTATCCAAGTCACCCTGCATCCTCATCGCTGCCCACACTACAACCTAGCTTTATGTCATCCGCAAACGTGGAGATGTCACATTTACTTCCCTCGTCTAAATCATTAATACTGTATATATTGTAAATAACTGGGGTTCCAGCACCGAGCCTTATGGCAGCCCACTTGTCACTAGTCCAAATCACGTTTTCACACCTGTGGTTGAAGCACTTGGATAATATAAATTCGGGACGACAGATGGCACAATGGGCTAACTGTTCGGCTGGCAACCGGAAGGTAGCCGGTTCGAATCCCGCTTGGAGTGCATACTGTCGTTGTGTCCTTGTGCAAGACACTTCACCCACCTTTGCCTGTGTGTGAATGTGTGTGAGTGATTGGTGGTGGTCGGAGGGGCCGTAGGCGCAGATTGGCAGCCACGCTTCCGTCAGTCTGCCCCAGGGCAGCTGTGGCTACAGAAGTAGCTTACCACCACCGAGTGTGACTGAGGAGTGAATGAATAATGCGATGTAAAGCGCCTTGAGTATTAGAAAGGCGCTATATAAATCCCATCCATTATTATTATTATTAATATTGCAGCAATTTAACCATGAAGCAGCTGTGCCTGAGTAGATGCACAATCTGCTTCTCTGCTTCTGCACTGAAGAACCTCCGAGCTTGTACAGTATTCATCTGAATGTTTGAGTCTTCTTACCTTTACTTTCATAAATCCATGAGTTCCAGGAGCAGATTTATGGCATTCGGCCAACAAGTCCACTCTCCCATTGAATCATGGCTTATCTATCTTTCCCTCTCAACCCCATTCTCCTGCCTTCTCCTCATAACCCCTGACACCCGTACTAATCAAGAGTCTGTCGATCTCTGCTTTAAAAATACCCAATGACTTGGGCACCACAACTGTCTGTGGCAAAGAATTCCACAGATTCTCCACCCTCTGACTACAGAAATTTCCCCTCAACTCCTTTCTAAAGGTACTGTATGTCCTTTTATTCTGAGGCTATGGGCTGTGGTCCTAGACTCTCCCCGGAGCGGAAACATCCTCTCTACATTCACTCCATCCAGGCCTTTCACTATTTGGCTTCCTTTTAGACATTACATTAGAGATACAGCGAAGAATCAGGCTCTTTGGCAAACCAGGTCCGTGCCGACCAGCGATCGCCCAGTACACTAGCACTATCCTACACACTAGGGACAATTTAAAATTTTACTAAAGCCAATTGACCTACAAATCTCTACATCTTTGGCCAGGACAATCGTGGACCAACACTGATGATAGTAACAAAAATATCATGTTAAAATGACATAACAAGGTGATCTGATCCGCAGATAGACATAAATGCTGGGGTAACTCAGCGGGACAGGCTGCACCTCTGGAGAGAAGGAATGGGTGATGTTTTGTGTCGAGAACCCTCCTTCAAACTAGTTAGGGAAAAGGGAAACGAGAGGGTATATGTCTATGCATGTGTGTATATGTGTGTATGAACCTGGTGGGCTCCACACTGTATCTCTGAACTAAACTAAACTAAACTGCATAGAGGTCTTTGTCACTGAGTCAGCAACTCTATCAGTTGCGCCACTGTGTGGTGCTTGGACACAAAATGCCGGAGTAACTCAGCGGGACAGGCAACGTCTCTGGATAGAAGGAATGGGTGACGTTTCGGGTCGAGACCCTTCTGCAGACATTTCGTGTGGAGACCCGAAACATCAACCATTCCTTCTCTCCAGAGATTCTGCCTGTCCCGCTGAGCTACTCCGGCATTTTGTGTCTATCTTCGGTTTAAACCAGCATCTGGTTCTTTCCTACACATTTGATCTCACGCGTACTATGGCCAGGAGGGAGTTTCCACATCAAAACCAAAGGTGGTGGCATGGTAGCAGGGACAATTGACTACATTTGAATGGAAATGAGTGCTCAAATGGGAATAAAGATGCATTTGACACATACAAGAACATATTTTTATGATTTTCCATGTCTCTCGGACCACTTTGAATGGTTTCCTTTCATGTCCATGTACGTAAATCTCTGATATTGATCTTGAGGGGAACAAAATGGACTTGAGTTGTTGTGGAAACTGCATGGTATCATGACGACTGTCTGGAATATCTCACGCCTGAACTTTCTACTTTAATAAACGGAATACAAAGTTGGGTGTTCAACCAACAATCGGTCTCTTGCATTATGTTACTGCCGGAGGAGCTCACTCAGATGATATTGTTCCCCTGAATGGTGCCCCAGATAAGTAGATCGCTATCAATATGGATGCATGTTATAAAATGTGTTCCCAATTATGTGCAACCTTGACTTGTTTCCAAAGACAAATGGTGCACACCACAGATCCTATAGCGAGCAAGATAGCTCACTCGACGAAAAAGATGTAGTACCGTCATGGGCAGATTCATGGGTAATTTTCGGCCCCATTTCCGTAACCGGCTTCCGTCTCCGCACCAAAGATCCCGTAGCGGAGCAAAGATACTAGTGCGGAGACGGAAGCCGGTTACGGAAACATCCTCGTAAAAATAATAGTTCTTTGGTAAAAATCTTCTCCTCATTTTCAGAATTATAATTTATTAACACAAACTGTTCCCCCGCAACGTTGAGTACACTGCGGGTCGGGTCGGGTCGGGTTTCTGGAATGGATGAAAAAAAGGCCCACGTTCCGCTCCTTTGCATACTACACGTCAGCCCATTGCATTTAGAAGGAGTGGTCTATCGTGCTCCACTATAGGATCTTTGGTACACACTGTGGTTTTACAATGAATACATGGTTGCATGATGTACATGAGATCTGCTTTGTGAATTTGGAGCCCAGATTATGTCATAAGGTCATAAGTGATAGGAGTAGAATTAGGCTATTCGGCCCACCAAGTCTACTCCGTCATTCAATCATGGCTGGTCTATCTCTCCCTCCTAACCCCATTCTCCTGCCTTATCCCCATAACCTCTGACACCCGTACTAATCTATATATCTCTGCCGTCAAAATATACATTGACTTGGCCTCCACAGCCTTCTGTGGCAAAGAATTCCACAGATTCACCACCCTCTTTGACTAAACACATTTCTCCTCATCTCCTTCCTAAAAGAACGTCCTTTAATTCTGAGGCTGTAACCTCTAGTCCTAGACTCTCCCACTAGTGGAAACATCCTCTCCACATCCTCTCTAGCCAAGCCTTTCACTATTCTGTACGTTTCAATGAGGTCCCCGTTGTTCTTCTAAAGTCCAGCGAGTACAGGCCCAGTGCTGACAAACGCTCATCATAGGTTCACCTAGTGTTTCCTGGTATCATTCTTTTCAACCAGCACATCCTTCCTCAAGTATGGTGCCCAAAATTGCTCACAATATTCCAAATGCGGCCAGCTAAACCCCCCCCGCGCCTAAAATGGAAGAGACCCCTCTTACAAAACTTTGGTCAAGTTACCATAGGAATGAGAGACAGAAAATGCTGGAGTATCTCCGCGGGACAGGCAGCTTCTCTGGATAGAAAAAATGGGTGACATTTCGGGTTGAGACCCTTCTTCAGACTGAGAGTTGGGGGAGAGGAAAACAAAGAGATATGGAAGGGTAAGGTGTGAAAACGGGACAAAGCTCAAGGAAAACGTAGAATGAGATTTTGTATGTATCTTCATTGTAAACCAGCATCTGCAGTTCCATCCTACACACATCATGGGGATGAGGTGTGTTTGTGTCTTTATGCGGTGCGGATTTGTGTTCTGTTGCTGAATTGGCGTGAGAGAGAGGGAACAGCAGGAGCGCAGTTTGCTTTGGAGAGATGAGTCTTCTGTCACGGTACCAAGCGACCACAGGAAAAACAAGCTCACAAAAGCAAGGGGAAAAATGATACGTATGACAACACCTCAAATCAGACAATGTCAGTTAATCTGCCTCCTTGCCAAACCTGCGTCTGATTCCAATTACGCAGCACTTTGAAAATCTGTGCTCTGTTCTGGGTACTGCATGCTCCATTGATAACAATCGCTGTAATTGTCCGGGAGATACATGCTACCAGATGCGTAGTAAATAAAGCTCGTCAGCTACCCAGTGATTAAAAAGCCCCTCATTGTTCCTGCGTGAGTCTACCCATTCCTAACATTCTTGACGTTTATCTGTGCTGTCTCCTTCACCTCCCTGTTTTGAATCAATTACTGATCTTGTGGTCATTCCTCAATCAAGGCGTCATACAGCATGGAACGAGGCCCTTCGGCCGAGCTTGCCCACGCCGACCAGCATGCCCCATCTACACTAGTCCTACCTGCCTGCATCTGGCCCATATCCCTCTTCACAAGAAGGATAAGTTGGAGGCAGATATATAAGTGGTGTTTATGAAGCTTTTAGATGGATATGCAGGGAATGGAAGGGATATGGATTATGCGTAGGCAGATGAGGTTCATTCACCTTGGCATTAGGCTTGGCACAAATATTGTGGGTTGAACGGACTGTACCTGTGCTGTATTTTTCTGTCCCACGTTCCATAAGCAAAAGAGGCAATGCCAGTCATAGCCAAGAATTTTTACGAAATGGAGTGAAATTGTGGGATTTGGTGCCATCAAATCCTTCAGTGATATTGGAGTCATTAAGAGAAAACAGGCCCTTCAGCCCATCGAACCTGTACTGACCATCAACCACCTAATCCTACATTAATCCCATTTTTTATTCTCCCCACATTACCTTCAACTCTGCCCAGGTCCAGGCCTGATATCCACACTGGGGGCAATTTACACAGGCGATTAGCCGACCAACCTGATCAACGTTGAGATGTGGAAACTAAAACTGCCAGAGGAAATTGATTTCTCTAACTTCAAGCAACCCCTGCATTCCCTCTCTCTCCATCCCTCCCCCACTCAAGTCACACCAGCTTCCCGTTCTCACCTAGCAAACAGCTAACAATGGCCTCTTTCCTTCATCATCGTTACTTTTTTGCATATCTTTCATTCATTTGTTCTATATCTCTCAACATCGCCGTCTATAGTTCTCGTTTTCCCAGACTAGTCTGAAGGAGGATCTCGACCCAAAGCGTCACCCATTCCTTCTCTCCAGCGATGCTGCCTGTCCCGCTGAGTTACTCCAGCATTTTGTGTCTATCACCCAGAGGAAGCCCATGTGGTCAAGGGGAGAAAGCGCAGACAGCACACTGGCAGCAGCCGAAGTCAGGATCGAACCTGTGTCTCTGGCACTGTGAGGCAGCAGCAGCTCTACCAGTTGTGCCACCATTGATCATCAATAATAATAATAATCATATCTTTTATTGTCATTGCACAGAGGTACAACAAGATTTGGTATGCAGCTTCCATCCGATGTCATAACCTAATTAGCTAAAAAGTTAGACACCCAGAGAAACAAGATTTAAAACACCCCCCAAAAAACAGTTAAACAGTATAAAGTGCAAATAGGTCTGTGCTGGGTCAATGTGCGACGTGACCATCCGAGGGAGACAGTTCATGGGGGTGGGGGCACTCAGCAGGGCCGGTTCAGAGCAGCTTTAGCTCTGGGGATGAAGCTGTTCCTTATGCCCCTGTCCCACTTAGGAGATCTGAACGGAAACCTCTGGAGACTTTGCGCCCCACCCAAGGTTTCCGGAGGTTCCTGGAGGTTTTTGTCAGTCTCCCTACCTGCTTCCACTACCTGCAACCTCCGGCAACCACCTGCAACCTCCGGGAACCGCACGGAAACCTTGGGTGGGGCGCAAGGTCTCCAGAGGTTTCCGTTCAGGTTTCCTAAGTGGGACAGGGGCATAAGTCTGAAGGTGCGGGCGTAGAAGGCCTTGTAACGTCTGCCGGAAGGTAGGAGTTCAAACAGTCTATTACAAGGGTGTGAGGAGTCCTGATGAATGCTGATGGCCTTCCTGAGGCCCCGTGTGTGGTAGATGCCCTCCAAGGCTGGTAGCGGTGTCCCAATAATCTTCTGCGCTCTGTGGACGACCCGCTGAAGAGCTCTCCTCTCCGCCTCCGTGCAGCTGAGATACCACACAGAGATGCCGTATGTTAGGATGCTCACTGTGGTGCATCGATAGAAGCTTGTCAGCAGCTGTTGGGGCAGACCAGTCTTTTTCAGTGTTCTCAGGAAGAACAGTCGTTGCTGTGCCTTCTTGACCAGCGCAGCGGTGTTGGTGGACCATGTGAGGTCCTCTGAAATATGAAACATAATGTTTTATCAGTGCATTGGTGCCTTTTAGTTTGATGAACCATGTTCCAATATCAGTGACTGAAGGGAAATTACATGATGCAGGGTAATAGATATGATTGACTTTTATGATTTAACCCTAATGATGTGTTGTTACAGGGTCTGTGATAAGGCCAGGCAAATTGTAATAGATAACAATAATATCCAGTGTTTGAAAAATCCTGAATTAATATATTGCTGCAGGAATGTTACCAATTAGAGATGCCAGTCCCAGATCTGTCAGTCAGTTTAGTTCGGGGTGATGCAATGCTATGAGTTAGTTCCTGAAATGATCTTGTGCTTCAGTAGTTTATTTTTATTTAGAGAGACAGCACGGAAACAGGCCCTTCGGCCCACCAAGCCTGCACCGACCAGCGATCCCCGCACATTAACACTATCCTACACAGCTACAGAAGAGACAATTTTTAAAAACATTTACACCAAGCCAATTAGCCTACAAACCTGTATGTCTTTGGGGTGTGGGGGAAAACTGTATCTCTCGGAGAAAAACCCACGTAGGTCAGGGGGAGAACGTACAAACTCGGTATACACAACGTAGTCCGTAGTCGGGATCGAACCCGGGTCTCTGGCACTTGTAAGCGCTATAAGGCAGCAACACTTCCGCTGCGCCACTGTGCAGCCATGCAGTGTTCAGACAGAATGACAACATATAATGAACTAGATGGAACTTTATCAGAAAGAATGATTTCAGTCTTTTACTGCTGCCTCATCTTTCTCTTCGTTTAAGAAGGAACTGCAGATGCTGGAAAATCGAAGGTACACAAAAATGCTGGAGAAACGTTTTGTCCCGAAAGGTTGCCTATTTCCTTCGCTCCATAGATGCTGCAGCACCTGCTGAGTTTCTCCAGCATTTTTGTGTACCTTTCTCTTAGATTATCCTGGTCAACAAAAGACAATCCTAAATACTTCACCGCCAAGTTTAATATGCTTTTGACTGTTGTTGCTGGTGATGTGAGCAGGGGGCTAGTGGATACCGAAGTGTTTTCACCCCAGGTATAACGTGCCCTGTTCACCCACTTCCAGCGGTTGAGTTGCTGCCTTACAGCACCAGGGACCCGGGTTCGATCCTGACCCCGAGCGCTGTCTGCATGAAGTTTGTACGTTCTCTCTGTGACCGCGTGGGTTTTCTCTGGGTGCTCTAATTTCCTCCCACATCCCAAAGACGCGCAAGTTTGCCAATTAATTGTCTTTGGCAAAATGGCAAATTGTCCCTAGCGTGTAGGATAGTGCTAGTGTATCACTGGTTAGGATAGTGATCACTAGTTGGCGTGGAGTCGGTGAGCCTAAGGGCCTGTTTCCGCACTGTATCTCTCAAGTCTAGTCTAAACTAAGCCTAGTCTAAACTGCACACATTAAGCAAGGCGTGTTAATGTCGCCATGTGCAAACAGTAAATGAGATTAGAAAAATCATATGGTTGAACTGGGATTGCCAAAGTTGGTGAGGTTGGGAGAATAAGCATAACCTTAGATTTATTTTATTTGAGAAAAATGATGCAATGGCTCAGTGGTGCAGGAGAGCTGCTACCTCAGAGTGCTGCAGACCCGGGTATGATCATGACCTTGGAACCTGCTCTGTGTGGAGTTTGCACGATCTCCCCGTGACTGCGTGGGTTAACTACGGGTGCTCGGGTTTCCACCCACAACCCAAGGTTTGTAGGTTAATTGCCATCTGTAAAAGTACCTTGAGTGTGTAGGGAGTGGATGCGAAAGTGGGATAACATAGGACTGTTGATCGATGGTGAATGGTGATCGATGGTCGGCATGTACTTGGTGGGCCGAATGGCCTGTTTCATGCTGTATCGTCAAAACTAAAAAGAAGATTTGAAACTGTTCAAGCCCTGTCAGCCCACTGCTGCATCGGCAGTGTAAGAACCTTTTTGTCTGGTTCATACATAGCAGACAAAATGAAGACATCACATTGTTTACACTTCAGTAAGACAGAATGAAGTTTGCAACGCATTGGTGTGGCATAGCCAGCAGGCATGAAGATCAAAGGCAATCCTGGAGGAATAAAGTCATACTACAAAGGGTCTTTATCAAAACAAAGAAACTTTTGTATGTTCAGCTGGACTGGGTCACTAACAATAAGCTTATCGAGTGGAACTTTGCACGCAACAGACTTGGTGCGAGCGGTGGGATGAATTTTATCGCCTATTGGCCTGTCGGGAGCAGGTTGAAGAACGGAATAGACTCCCCACCACTTCCTTGCTGGCGTTGGGGAATCGAGAACCAGGGGGCATAGGTTTAGGATGAGGGAAGATTTAATAGGAACATGAGAGGCAACATTTTTTACACTAAACGTGGTAGGTGTATGGAACGAGTTACCGGAAGGGGTAGTTGAGGCAGGAGTTATCACAACCGTTAAGAAACATTTAGACAGGTACATGGATAGGACAGGTTTAGAGGGATATGGGCCCAACACACGCAGGTGCCGAAAACACATGTTGGTTAGTGTGGGCAAGTTGGGCCGAAGGGCTTGATCACACGCAATGTGACTCTACATACCCCCTCTGCAGGGTCATGTCAAAAGCTACTAACTTGTTCGAGAAGTCTAAATAGGAATATATTCGATGACTAACATAACTTATTATCCTAGCGACCAACACCACAAACAGCATGGGAACAGCAGGCCTCTGACAGCTTGTTCCATACACCCACCCCCTTTGTGTGAAAAAGTTACCCATCAGATTCCTCTCACATCTTTTTCCCTTCACCTTAAACCTATGTCCTCTTAAACCTGGTCCACGATTCACCTACTCTGGGCAAGAGACTCTGTACATCTGCCCGACGTTTCGAGTTTGCTGCACCAGGCAGAGTTTCCTTAACCAAATGGAATGTTTTCTCTTGGCCTTTCTCTCCTTTCACAAGCGGGCCAACTGTTGCGAGCGAGTAAATGCGCCTTTGATATGCACAGGTAGAATATTGTTATTAATAACATTCTGTGTATCTGCTCCTGCCACTGAGGCTTGTTTGATGGAGTGCTGATACAGCTGGGATTAGAACCTAGCTCTGCCAATAGATACAAACATAAGCTTAGTTAGTTATTCCCTGAAGCATCATATTCCAGACCGTCCTGGGATTTTGTTCGTTTTAATACCGAAGGATTTGCTGCATGGCAGGTGGAAAGAAGTGGTCTTGTTGATCATCCAACTCAGAAGTGGTCTGAGTTGGATGATCAGCCATGATCATATTGAATGGCGGTGCATGCTCGAAGGGCTGAATGGCCTACTCCTGCACCTATTTTCTATGTTTCTATGTTGAACACATCATGCCAGAACTTGGTACTTTAGTCTAACTAATACATCCACAGTAAAACTCTGAGAAAATGGACCACAGGACACTGCAGCACCAGAACAGGCCCTTCAGCCCACAATGTCTGTGCTGCACACAATACCAAGATAAACTTATCGTCATAGAGTGATACAGTGTGGAAACAGCCCAACTTGCCCACACCGGCCAATGTGTCACAGCTACACTAGTCCCACCTGCCCGCAGTTGGTCCATATCCCTCCAAAAATCTGTCTTGTCCATGTACATGTTTCTTAAATGTTGGGATAGTCCCAGCCTCAGCTACCTCTTCTGGCAGCTTGTCCCATACAGCCACTGTCCTTTGTGTGAAAATGTTACCCCTCGGGTTCCTATTAAATCTTCTCTGCTTGCACATTATTCACACCCCTCCATTCCCTGCCGACCGATCGAAAAACCTCCTAGACGCCTCTATCATATCTGCTTCCACCACCACCCCTGGCAGCGAGGTGCAAGCCCTCATCAACCCTCACACAGGAGGGGCAGGACAGGAGCAGCCTGGCGAGTGATAGGTAGCACAGTGGGGGGAATCAACAGGCAGATGGACAGACAAAGTCCAGAGATGAGGATGGAAGTGTGAAATGTGAGGCTCGAAGATGTGAGGCTCGAAGAGGCAAGAGGGAAGGGAAGAAGTGGGTGCAAGGGAAGAGGGTGGGTGGCAAAAATAGGGAGGGGTGGCAGAGAGGGGGTTCTTTGGAGGGAGGTTCCTTCAGATTGGAGAATTCAATGTTCATAGCATGTATGAAGGAATTGCAGATGCTGGTTTAAACCGAAGATAGACACTAAATGCTGGAGTAACTCAACGGGACAGGCAGCATCTCTGGAGAGAAGGAATGGGTGATGTTTCAGGCCGGGACCCTCCTTCAGACTGAGAGAAGAGGAGAGGGAACTAGGGGTAAGAAAAGGCCAGAACAAAGGAGGACTGGCAACAGATGACCAGGGAAGGGTGGCAGCCCAAAAAGGGTCTTGACCCAAAATGTCACTCATTCCTTCTCTCCAGAAATGCTGCCTGTCCTGCAGAGTTGTTACAGTATATATGTGTGTGGGTGTATATATGTGTGTGTGTATATATATATTAGATATATATATATATGTATGTGTGTGTGTGTGTGTGTGTGTGTATATATATATATATGTGTGTGTGTGTGTGTGTGTATGTATATATATATATATATGTGTGTGTGTGTGTATATATTTATATATATATATATGTGTGTGTGTGTGTGTGTGTGTGTGTGTGTGTGTGTGTGTGTATATATGTGTGTATATACACAAACTTTATAAGTACTACAACTTACCCAGTTCAGCAGGAAAATATATTAGCTTATAAAATCCTTGAAAGAAACCATTATTTTGTTTGCCAATTTTTCCCGCTGAACCGGGTAAGTTTTTGTATGCATATTGTTTGTATTTCATACGTTTTATATGACCAGAGGGATGTGCTCATATAAGAAAAACGTCCTGAGCCCACAGGATCAGCAGAGCGTAAAGAAGAGATTCATTTGGGAAGTGTGCAGGGTATAATTTTTAGATAAGGATGAATTGGATCATCGCAGTGGAAAAAGCTTAAGGAACTATGTTTTTTAAAGGCATCTACCAACCTACACGAGCACTATCATACACAGTAAGAAAAATTTACAATTGTTACCGAAGTCAATTAACTTACAAACCTGCATGTCTTTTGAGTGTGGGAGGAAACCTGAGCACCCGGTGAAAACCCACGCGGTCACGGGCAGAAGGTACAAATTCCGTACCGACAGTGCCCGTGGATGGGTTCGAACCCGGGTGTCTGGCGCCGCAAGGCAGCAACTCTGCCGCTGCGCCACCATGCCGTCCAAGTGCCCTGGTGTTCTATTCAGGGCCTTATATTCTATTCGTCTACACTTCTATCCTGTGGCGCGGCGGTAGAGCTGCTGCCTCACAGCTCCAGAGACCTCGGATGTGTCTGTGTGGAGTTTGCACGTTCTCCCCGTGACCGCAGGGGTTTCCTTCGAATGCTTCACATTCCTCCCACATCCCAAAGACGTGCGGGTTTGTAGGTTAATTGGCCTCTGCAAAAAATTGTATGGGGAGTTGCAGGGAAAGTGGAATAAATCAGGCCTTTGATGCACCTCCCAACCTGAAAGCATTCTACTTCATTGTCTACTGGTATTGGTGTCTGTTCATTATGGTCAAATGTAAAAAGCATGGAGCAAGATCAAGTACTGTCAGAGAACGTGCAAGGGTCCCAGTTTACAATGCTTGCAACACAAGGATCAACAAGAACATGCCGATGAATGTCGGAACACTGGTCAGCTTGTTTGGCTTCGGATTGCACTGGCAATAACATGCCCATCACAGACTTATGCCCCAGGAATAAAACCCGCATTTTGGATGCAATGTTACCTGCTCCAGTCTGAAACACATTTGGCATGATGAGGATTGATTAAAAAGTACATTTTCTCGGAGGGGAAGATGTCAAGAAAAATAAAATTGTTTTGGCAAGTGGCTGGGAATAATTAAGCTTGCTTATTGACATCGCGCTCGGCATAGAGGGCTGTTGTGATTTAATCAGCAGACAGACTGAGGCCTTTCTTTGGCTTCGGACCGTGTCCCTGACATGGAAAAACAAGCAAAGGGGAGAAGTGCTGAGGGGGGAGGGGTGGGGGTCAAACACTGCTACCCGAGCCGGTCAGCAGGGAGAACTGAGGGGGCACAGAGACCTCGTTCAATCCCACCCGGTCTGCCAAGGTATTCCCGAATGACAAACAGGAACGCGATACCCCAGCGTTTCAGAAGGGAACGTTTGTCTGGAAATTAACCACCCGCACCAAAAATATAGTGAGCGGGGCTGAAATCGGTGCAGCTGCAGTTGAACGATTGAACTGCAAGACAGACACAAAAAGCTGGAGTAACTCAGCGGAACAGGCAGTATATCTGGAGAGATGGAATGGGTGACGTTTCGGGTCGAGACCCTTCTTCAGACTGGTCAGGGATAAGGGAAACGAGAGATATAGGAGATGATCTCGAGAGATAAAGAACAATGAATGCAAAAAAGTAATGATGATAAAGGCAACAGGACATCATTGTTAGCTGTTTGTTAGGTGGAAACAAGAAGCTAGTGCGACTTGAATTGAACTGCAAGGTTCGTTGAACAAAGGTACAAAGTGTAGAATATTTTTTTACAGGTTATAATGAACGCTATGAAACTGCAGCTGCCCTGAGTGACCTGGCAGCCTTGTGTGAGCTTTTCAGACTGATCAATACTCGACGTTGCATACAATCTAACCGCAAAAACACTTGCTTCTTCACTAGCTCCCTTGCAATTGAAAACTGCAGTTTCAATGGTCTGCTTATCGAATTCCTTTCGTCTGCTTTGCAGCCCAAGGTATTAGTTAAATAAAATCTTATTATGAAGAAAGGTGAACATATTGCATCTATCCATGTTCTTCAGGGATGCTGCCTGACCCGCTGAGTTGCTCCAGCATTTTGCGTCCTTTTTTTGTAAGCCAGCGTCGGCAGTTCCTTGGATAGACACAACATGCTGGAGTAACTCAACGGGTCAGACAGCATCTCTGGAGAAAATGGATAGGTGACTTTAGACTTTAGAGAAACACTGCGGAAACAGGCCCTTCGGCCCATCGAGTCCGCACCGACCAGTGATCACCCTGTACACCAGCACTATCCTACACACTAGGGGCAATTTACAATTTTACTGAAGCCAATTAACTTACAACTTACAAACCTATACGTCTTTGGAGTGCGGGAGGAAGATTAATTCCCGGAGGTTTTTGTCAGTCTCCCTACCTGCTTCCACTACCTGCAACCTCTGGCAACCACCTGCAACCTCCGGGAACTGCACGGAAACCTTGGGTGGGGCGCAAAGTCTCCAGAAGTTTCCGTTCAGGTTTCCTAAGTGGGACAGGGGCATTATATCTAGAGGGAAGTATGTTGGTGGAAGGGAGAGGGATGGGGTGAAGGAAAGGGGGAGGGAAGACAGTAGACCACAAGAACGTTTCCAGATGGGTTGGAGAATTGGCAGAGGTTAGTGAGACGTGAAAGGGTTTTTAAAACCGAACCATGACTTGGAACCGGTATAGATCAGTCTGAGGACCCGAAACGTCACCCATTCTTTCTATCCAGAGATGCCGCCTGTCCCGCTGAGTTACTCCGCAGTGGGACTGAGTTACGAAACAGCATGGAATGGTGGTTAAGAACTGGGCAGCATATTTCGGATGACCTCGAACTTGTGGCGACTAACATTCCTCCTTCAATCAGCAGCAGGAAAACAGGAGATCATCAATCACTCTTCTCCTGTGTATTAGTAACTGCTGCAGAATAGCTGATTCCTTTATCTACCTAATGGCAGTCGCTGACTGTAGACTGATTATGTAACTTGCCTTCTGATAATGTGTTTGCAAAACAGGGAAACGAGATCAGCAACAAGCCTTGTCCCTGGCTGATCCGAACATTTACCTGTCATCATAACTCTTTAATGACCTTTAGGACAATGGAAATAGGAGGCCATTCTGCCCCTCCAGCCTGTTCTAATGCTTAGGAAGACCATGGCTGATCTTTCTCCCCTCTACCATCTTTCTCCCCACTACTGCCTCAGATACTCTCAGTCTGGAGTTTGCACGTTCTCCCTGTGACCACGTGGGTTTTCTCTGGGTGCTCCGGTTTCCCACCACTTCTCAAAGACGTGCGGGTTTGTAGGATAATTGGCACCTGTGTAAATTGCCCCTGTTGCTTAGTTTTAGCTTAGTTTAGAGATACAGTGCGGAACTGGGCCCTTTGGCCCACCGAGTCTGCGGCGACCAGCGATCCCCGCGCCCTAACACTACCTTACACACAGCAGGGGTAATTTACATTTATACCAAGCCAATTAACCTTCAAACCTGTACGTCTTTGGAGTGTGGGAGGAAACTGGAGATCCCAGGGAAAACCCACGCAGGTCACGGGGAGAACGTGCAAACTCCGTAGAGACAGCACCCCCAGTCTGGAGCTGCCCCGTGTAAAAAACTGCAGATAATACAGAAGGCTAATTCACTGCCATTCACTGTGAAGGTCCTGTTCAAGTTTGACTTCCCAAAATGCAACACCTCACACCTGTGTAGATGGGGCATCCTTGGCAAGTTGGGCTGAAGGGCCTGTTTCCATGCTGTATGACTCCATGCCTCCTGTATTTCTTCCTGGATATCCTCTTACTCCTAATATACTTAAAACTTAATATACTTATTTTGTGGTTCTTCTTAACCTTGAGTGCCTTTTGCCTACTCCCCACCTCTAAGCCCTCCGTATTTCTTCAATGCACTCGCTAACATTCGCTATACTCCTTAAGAAATGGCTCCCATTTTCAGCCCATACCTCGATATCCATTCCCCCAATTCCCCATTCATACCTGTGACAGTGTGGGTTTCCTCTGGGTGCTCCGGTTTCCGCCCACATCCCAAATGTTTGCATGGGAATTGGCACTTCAATGGCCCCTGGCGTGCAGGGAGGGGGTTGGGAAAGTGGCATAACATAGAACTAGTGTGTTAGGGTGATCGATGGTCACCGTGGATTCAGTGGTCCAAAGGTCCTGTTTCCATGCTGTGTCTCTCAGCTGAACATCTGTTTTCAGCAATGAGGAGGAAAGTCCTTTCAGAACAAGATCTGACAGTGAAATAAGCTGATCATTGTTGCATGGCATCAGAAGCGTCTCCGGGGGACAATTACTTGCTCGTACTAAACTAAAATATTGTAAGGAACTGTGTCGCTATACACTGAACGCTATAGAGGTGCACTGAAGCATCAGAAAAGCCATGCAAGGCAAGTGATATTCTTCACACAATAAGGTATTCAGATATTAATTGGCCTTAATTAAATATTGAAAGCAATGGCATAGTATCCCATTTTCAATGTTACATCAACAATTAGTCCCTGCTTGCTGTGAAATGGTTTGTAGCTGGGATGTGTAACTCGGGGTGATGCAATGCTACGAGTTAGTTCCTGAAATGTTCTTGTGCTTCAGTAGTTTAGTTTAATTTAGAGACACAGCACGGAAACAGGCCCTTCGGCCCACCGAGTCCGCACCGACCAGCCATCCCCATACACTAACACTAAGGACAATTTATACATATTGTACAGCAAGCTAATTCACCTACAAACCTGTATGTCTTTGGAGTGTGGGAGGAAACCGAAGATCTCGGAGAAAACCCACGCAGGTCACGGGGAGAACGTACAAACTCCAAATGCGGGTGTCAGAGGTTATGGGGAGAAGGCAGGAGAATGGGGTTAGGAGGGAGAGATAGATCAGCGATGATTGAATGGCGGAGTCGACTTGATGAGCCAAATGGCCTAATTCTACTCTTATCACTAATGACCTTATTTCCATTAACTCCCACCAGAGGCCACAAAGTGCTGGAGTAAAACTGCAGGTGAGGCAGCATCTGTGGCAAACAAGGACACGTGACATATTGGGCCGGTCTGAAGAAGGATTGCGACCTGAATCATCATCTGTCCAGGTTTCCAGACGTGCTGCCTGACCTGCTGAGTTACTCCAGCACTTTGTGCCCTTTTGTGTTCTAACCAGCATCTGCAGTTCCTTATTTCTACAACTCCCACTGGATTTTACCACTCACATGATCACTTGGGGCTATTTATAGTGGTCCCAACCCGCATGGTCTTTGGGAGAACGTGTAGAAATAAACTGCAGATGCTGGTTTAAATGGGGTATGGCGAATTAGAATATAAGTAGCTTACAACCCAACAGTAGGAACATTGAGTCTGAAGAAGGGTCTCGACCCGAAAGTCACCTATTCCTTTTCTCCAGAGATGCTGGCTGACCCGCTGAGTTACTCCAGGTTTTTGAGTCTCTCTTCGGTATTTGGGAGAACCGAGGTGACCTAGGGGCAGACTAGGTGGTCAAAGGGAGAACATGCAAACTCCACACAGACAACACCGGAGATGAGGATCGAACCGGTGTTCCTGGAGAGTGCCGCTCTAGCCGCAGTGAGTCTGCGATTCAGGGTGAATGTAGAGGTGATAGTGGCTGCACGGCATCAACATCAGCAAAGTCCTACTGCTAGAGGAAAGCATATCTATTGTATCCATTGTTCAAGTTGTGGACTCTTCTACATCAGCGAGACCAAACGTAGACTGGGCGATCGTTTCGCCGAACACCTTTGCTCTGTCCACATGAACCTACCTGATCTCCCAGTTACCGGACACTTTAATTCTCCTTCCCATTCCCACACCGACCTTTCTATCCTGCGTCTCCTCCATTGTCAGAGTGAGGCTAACTGGAAATTGGAGGAACAGCATCTCATATTCCGCTTGGGCAGCTTACAGCCCTGTGGTATGAATATTGATTTCTCTCACTTCAGGTAGCCCCGGCATTCCCTCTCTCTCTATCCCTCCCCCATCCAAGTCAAACCAGCTCCTTGTTTTCACCCAACAAACGGCTAACAATGGCCTGTTTCCTTTCTCATCGTTACTTTTTTGTGTATCTTTTATTCATTGTTCTGTTTCTCTCCACATCACTGTCGATATCTTCATTTCCCTTATCTCTAACCAGTCTGAAGAAGGGTCTCGACCCGAAATGTCACCCATTCCTTTTCCCCAGAGATGCTGCCTGAGTTGCTCCAGTTTTTTGTGTCTATCTTTCGAAAGCAAAGCAGCTGGCATGCATTATATAATAAATCATAGCATCACAAATCTGATTAGCACATCACAGATGGAAAGCTACGTTCAAGGTTGGTTTGACTTGTAACAATGAGCACGAACAAACATTTCTGCTGTATGTGATTGTGCTGAGTTACGCTTCAGTGTGCGTTTATCAGCAACTGGCAACAATTTTCTCTTCTTTACAGTTTGTTTTATTTTAATCAGTGAGGAGTGATGAGCAAGTCCTGGGAAAGTGAGTCTGAATGAGCAACAAATAGATGTTAACAATGTGTGTGGGATCGGATGAAGTTGAGTTTAATGTCACATCTACCATGGTACAATGAAAAGCTTATGTTGCGTGCTAAGCAGTCAGTGGAAAGACCATACATGATTACAATCGAGCCATCCACAGTGGACAGATACATGATAAAGGGATTGTCGTGAATAACGTTTAGTGCAAGATAAAGCCGGTAAAGTCCGATCAAAGATAGTCCATGGGTCTCCAATGAGGTAGATGGTAGCTCAGGAATGCTCTCCAATTGTTGGTAGGATGGTTCAGTTGCCTGATAACAGCTGGGAAGAAACTGACCCTGAATCTGGAGGTGTGCATTTTTAAAACCTCTGCACCTTTTGCCCAATGGGAGAGGGGAGAAGAGGGAGTGGCCGGGGTGCGACTCTTCATAGATGATGCTGCTGACCCAGCCGAGGCAGCATGAGGTGTAGATGTAGTCGCTGGAGGGGAGGTTGGTTTATGTGATGGTCTGGGCTACATCTAGTGCCAGATTAGGCAGATGGAAAAAGGGTCTCGACCCTTCTAAACTATCTCTAAACTAGACCTGAAACGTCACCCATAAGGTCATATGTAAAAGTGATAGAAGTAGAATTAGGCCATTTGGCCCATCAAATCTACTCCGCCATTCAATCATGGCTGACCTATCTCTCCCTCCTAACCCCAATCTCCTGCCTTCTCCCCATAACCTCCGGCACCTGAACTAATCAAAAATCTATCTATCTCTGCCTTAAAAATATCCATTGACTTGGCCTCCACAGCCCTCTGTGGCAATGTGTTCAACTACCCCCTGACTAAAGAAGTTCCTCCTCACCTGCTTTCTAAAAGAGCGCCCTTTAATTCTGAGGCTGTGACCTCTTGTCATAGACTGTCCCACCAGTGAAACATCCTTCCCACATCCACTCTGTCTCTGCCTTTCTTTAGTCTGTAAGTTTCAATGAGGTCCCTCCTCAACCTTCTGCACTCCAGCGAGTAGAGGCCAATGATGTGGTGACAAAGCACAGAGTAGCAGTGAGACTCAGTACCGGCAGGTTGAGCTCAATTTTCATCCAACACTAAGCACAATATAAGCATAGCATAAAATGCAACATATGTCACAACCCCTTGCTCTACGATGATTGAAGCTCTCAACTATGAGAAAACATTTTGTTTCAGCTTCAAAAAGACTATAGAACAGAGAATAGTGCAACACAGGAACAAGCCCTTCAGCCCATAATCTGGGATCGCTCCTGACTACGGGTGCTGTCTCTACAGAGTTTGTACGTTCTCCCTGTGACTGCGTGGGTGTTCCCTGGGTACTCCGGTTTCCTCTCCACCCATTCAAAGTCGTACAGGTATGGAGGTTAATTTGGCTCCAGTAAAAATTATAAAAAATAGTCCCTTGGGTACAGTAGAGTGATACAGTGTGGAAACAGGCCCTTCAGCCCAACTTTCCCATACTGGCCAACATGTCCCAACTACACGAGTCCCACCTGCCTGCGTTTGGTCCATATCACTCCAAACCAGTCCTATCCATGTACCTGTCTAACTGCTTCATAAACATTGGGATGGCCCCAGCCTCAATTTACTTCCTCTGGCAGCTTGTTCCATACACCCACCACCCTTTGTGTGACTCCGATAGAGCTAGTGTCCTCTTGCTGTATCTCAAAAGTCTAAAGATTTCATAACCCTGTTGGTTTATTTTGGTGTAGGAAGGAACTGCAGATGCTGGTTTAAATTGAAGATGCGCACAAAATGCTGGAGTAACTCAGCGGGCCAGGCAGCATCTCTGGAGAGAAGGAATGGGCGTTGTTTCGGGTCGAGACTTCGGGTCTGAAGAAGGGCGTGGGCACGAAACGGCGCCCATTCCTTCTCTCCAGAGATGCGGACTGTCCCGCTGAGTTACTCCGGCATTTTGTGTCTATCTTCGATTTATTTCTGATGCAGTTCGCTGCACCTGATGCATTTATTGCATGGGTGCTCCATCAGCTGAAGTCGTAGCGTCATGGAGCTGGCGGCAGCTGGGCAGTTTGCTGCAATTATACATGACCTATTGGTCACAAACGATTGAGAATGACCAAGCGTACAAACCTGAGTTTAATCCTCAGGTAATTTCAACCAGTTTTGTTGTGCAGGCCTACATGCCTCAAGGGTAAGGAAAATAAAATTGCCAAACAATGTACAGCCAAGTGGCAACATAATATACAGTATTATATATTTCTATATTAATAAAACACGAAAAGCATTAAAACAAGATCCTTGCAACATAAAGCGGTTGCACATCACATTGACACAGCCAATTCTCCAAAGGTCATAACTTCCGTGGTAATTCTACCAGTTTACACCACTTTTATGTACTTACACTTATATTGCAGTCTGTTTGTTCTTGACGATATTTTATGTCACTGCTTTAGCTATCCTCCGCTCTTATACTGTTATGCTGGCATGATATAGAAAGGAAATAGCCCGAGAATCTTTAGTACGTTCAATTCATCAGGCTATGGATTTTTATTCTACGTCCTCTGTGTATTTTGAGGTTCGCTCGCTCAAAATAGTTCTGAGTTTACAAAGTGCATCATTACCACTTGCCTTAACTCAAATGGTTCATCTAAACATCAGGTCGAGGATGGTCTGACTTTCCCTCGGTTAGTCCAACTTCAGATGCCTTTGCTCCCCATCTCAAACCTGGAATTTCTTTGGTCCGATTCTTTGGGTTTGACACCCTGTTGTACCGGATATCTTGAAGGACAACCTGCGGATCAGGTATGCAGCATGAGTCGTGGATGCGCGGGGATGGGTTTGTGGGGTTTGGTATCCTTGGACCCCAGGGATTGGGGGAGGTGGTTGTGTAGCGGTAGAGTTGCTGCCTCACATCGACAGAGACCCGGGTTCGATCCTGACTAAGGGTGCGCTCTGTATGGAGTTTGTGTCTTCTTCTCATGACCACGTAGGTTTTCCCCCGGTACTCCAGTTTCATAAGCTCATAGGTTCTAGGCACAGAATTAGGCCACTCAGCGGGACAGGCAGCATTTCTGGAGAGAAGGAACGGGTGATGTTTCGGGTCGAAACCCTTCTTCAGACAATTGGTAAAAAAAATGTGAATCGTCCCTAGTTTGTTGGAGAGTGCTAGTGTACTGGGAGATCGCTGGTTGTTGCAAACTCAGTGGGCTGAAAGGCCTGTTTCAGCGCTGTGTGTCTAAAGTCTAGAGTGCCTGCTCTGCCATTCGATCGTGGCTAATCTATTTTTCCCTACCCCATCCTCCTGCTTTCTCCCCATAACCTTTGCCGCTTTCCGAATCTTGAACCTACCAATCTGTGTTTTGAAAATAGCGAATGACTTGGACTCCACTGCCATCTGTGGCAATGAATTCCACAGACTACCCACCCTCTAGCTGCAGAAATACCTCCTCATCTCCATTCCAAAGCTGCGTCCTTTTATTCTGAGGCTGTGCCATCTGGGCTTCGACTTTCCTACTAATGGAAACATCCGTTCTACATCCACTATATCTTGGCCTTTCATTATTCAGTAGGTTTCAAAGAAATTCCTCCCTCATCCTTATGAAGTCCAATGAGTAAAGGCCCAGTGTACCCTAGTGCTCTCAGTTAACCCCAGAAATCGATGTTACACATTAACACTATCCTACACACACTAGGGAAAATTCACATTTTATACCGAGCCAATAAGCTTACAAATCTTGTATGTCTTTGGAGTATGGGAGTAAACAGATCTCGCTAAAGACCAACACAGGTTTAATTTAGTTTAGAGATGCAGCACAGAAACAGGCCCTTCGGCCCACTGGGTTTGCTTTAACACTTTCCTACACACACTAGGGGCAATTTACCAAGCCAAGCCAACTAACATACAAACCTGTACGCCTTTGGAGTTTGGGAGGAAACTGAAGATCTCGGAGAAACCCCACTCAGGCCACGGGGAGAACGTACAAACTCCCTACAGACAAGCAGCTGCAGTCAGGATCGAACCCTGATCTCTGGTGCTGTGACGCAGTGACTCTACCGCTGCGCCACCGTGCCACGCAGGCACCACATGGGCGAGGAGTGATTTGCTCCTCGCCCATCTTCAAAGTTCGAGAGGTGAAAGGATGAGAGGGAATTTCATAGAAACATATAAAATTCATATTGCAACAATCACCTTTCAGAATAGTAAATGAAAAATTTAAATACCTAGGAATTTATGTGACCAAGAAATATACTTCTTTATTTAAATCAAATGTTATGCCTACTTAATAAACTGCATAAGAATATTCAATACTGGAAAACACTACTCATTTCAATGCTCGGCAGAATTAACGCTATAAAAATGATTTTCCTTCCGCAATTGCTATACCTTTTTCAATCAATTCCTATATACATCCCAACAAAATGTTTTTTAAAAACTTGACTCTATAGTGACAAGTTTTATTTGGAATTATAAGGGTGAGAGGGGATCTTATAGAAACATATAACATTCTTAAGGGGTTGGACAGGCTAGATGCAGGAAAATTGGTCCCGATGTTGGGGGAGTCCAGAACCAGGGGCCACAATTTAAGAATACAGGTTAGGCCATTTTGAAGTGAGATGAGGAAAAACGTTTCACCCAGAGAGTTATGAATCTGTGGAATTCTCTGCTACAGAAGGCAGTGGAGGCCAATTCACTGGATGTTTTCAAGAGAGAGTTAGATACAACTCTTCGGGGCTAACGGAATCAAGGGTTATGGGGATAAAGCAGAAACGGGGTACTGATTTTGGATGATCAGCCAAGATCATATTGAATGGCGGTGCTGGCTCGAAGAGCCGGATGGCCTTACTCCTGCACCTATTTTCTATGTTTCTAAATCATTTTTCCCTTTGGAATCAAAAAGTCATTATCCTCGCGAAGATTTGGTGGGCGGCCCACATGATGCATTAGCCATTGCACAAGATACTAGAGGACTGAACACATCATTGTGTGAATGCTCTCGTCCGTGAGGTACTGTGCCATTTTTGATCTTGATAGTTGACAATTGTTTTTTTTCAGAAGGTTTTATTTAAAATCATTCCAGATTAGTAAACTAATTAATGGCACCAAAAGCTTCAGAAACCAGAACTCCTGCAGTTTGCACCCATGGTCTGAAGCCTGAGTTGATTTTTTTCCAGCTTCATTCCAGCTCTAAGTAATTATTTTATCTTGCTGCACGTATAAGCAGGAGTCAGCTCTTTTATCCCTTGCCATCCCACTGATTTTATCCCATCTTCACCTCCACATCTTGGTTCAATAACCCTTTTATACTTTTGCCTTGCAAGCATCGATCAGTCCCAGCTTGATATTTCCATTCTAGTTTAGTTTAGTTTGGAGATACAGCGGGGAAACAGGCCCTTCAGCCCACCGAGTCCACACTGACCAGCGATCCCCGCACATTAACACTATCCTACTCGCACTAGGGCCAATTCATACACACACCAGGCCAATTAACCCACATACCTGTATGTCTTCGGAATGTGGGAGGTAAATTAAAGATCTCGGAGAAAGCCCATCCGGTTACGGAGAGAACCTTCAAACTCCGTAAAGACAGCTTCCGTAGTCAGGATCGAACCCGGGACTCCGACGCTGCAAGCGATGCAAGGCAGAAACTCTACCACTGAGCCACCATAGCATTCATCCCCAGTCTCAGCACCGTTTCAGTCTGAAGAAGGGTCTCGACCCGAAACATCGCCCATTCCTTCTCTCCAAAGATGCTGCCTGACCCGCTGGGTTACTCCAGCATTTTGAGTCCATCTTCAGTTTAAACCAGCATCTGCTGTTCCGTCCTACACACTCAGCAATGTTTCGATAGTTCGAGGTCCAGAAGTGTAACAAGGATGGTGGCCACTGAGCATATCACGTCCTTGACAACCACAAGTTGACCTTCCCCAACCCCCCTCCACCCCCGAACCCTCTCCCCTCCCTCAGGCCTGGATGCCAAGGCCTGAACAGAGACCATAGAACAGTACAGCACTCGAACAGGCCCTTCGGCCCACAATGTCCGTGCCGAACTTAATGTCCGGCCTAACTAATTGTCCCAGCCTGCACGATTCCCGCCATTCCCTGCATATCCATGTGCCGAACTAAATGCCTCGAAGGTTTCAACCCCTCGATAACTAGCCCAGGACACTTGTTTGTGTTGAGGTTTCTGAACCTCCCCGCCATCCTTTTAGGCCGGAAAATCTAGGCCTGACAATTTGTGAGGTGAAATCATCGTTTTATTTAACTATTGTCGAACCAAATTCAGTCTGATACCTTGTTTACAAGTTCACAAGTTATAGGAGTAGAATTAGGCCATTCGGCCCATGGAGTTTACTCTGTCATTCAATCATGGCTGATCTCGGCCTCCTAATCCCATTTTCCCACTTTCTCCCCACAACCCTTGACACCCGTTCCAATCAAGAATTAGTCTATCCCCGCCGATCAATGAACCCAACACACTAACACCTTCTCTGTACAAAGGTGGAAACTTGAAGTAAACACAGAAAGTGGTGGAATTATTCTGTGGAGAGAGAAGCAGAGATAACATTTCACTTGATGATGGAAAACAATGTGCTGTCAGCTTGGCTGGCAGGTGAACCTGTACCAACCAGACGGAAAGATTCCTCTCGTCTCTGGTTGAATGATAAATCCTTGAATTCCATCTGTTTTCTAAAGGGCTTTAACAAACTGAGGCACAGCATCCATTAACTTAAGACTTTAGAGATACAGCATGGAAACAGGCCCTTCAGCCCATCGAGTCTGTGCCAACCAACAAACCCCTTACGCTGACAATATTCTACGTACTTTTACCATTTTAGAAGCCAATTAACCTACAAACCAGTACATGTTTGGAGTGTGGGGGGGGGGGGGGAGGAACTGGAACATTCGGGGGAAAAACCAAAGTGGTCACAGGCAGAACGAACAAACTCCATACAGACAGCACCCATGGTGAGGATTGAACCCGGGTCTCTGGTGATGTGAGGCGGCAACTCTGCCGCTGCGCCACTGTGCCGCCCTATGCCATAAGGAAAATCTGACCACCCTTCTCTTTGCTCCCTACCCTGCCCCTCCCTATGCCAACTCTCCCTACCCCAGCTCTTCCTGCCCCATTCTTCCCCAGCCCATCCCACCCTATGTGGTGCTCCCACACACATTGGAAGATGGAGGAATGTGTTAGATGACGGGGGGAAGAGGAGTGGGAGGAGTCAGCTCACTGAACGGTGGATCAGTCTTGAGGGACAAAATGGCCGCCTGCACATTAATTCATTGTTCTGATCATAGAAACATCACAAACAGGTGCAGGAGTAGGCCATTCAGCCCTTCGAGCCTGCACCATTCAATATGATCGTGGCTGATCATCCAGAATCAGTGCCCCATTCCTGCTTTCTCCCCATATCCCATGATTCCGTTAGCCCTATATCAGTCTGAAGAAGGGTTTCGGCCCGAAACGTTGCCTATTTCCTTCGCTACATAGATGCTGCCGCACCTGCTGAGTTTCTCCAGCAATTTTGTCTACCTTTGTAGCCCTATATCTAATTCTCTCTTGAATACATCCAATGAATTGGCAACCACTGCCTTCTGGGGCAGAGAATTCCACAGATTCACAACTCTCTGGGTGAAAAAGTGTTTCCTCATCTCAGTCCGAAATGGCCTACCCTTATTCTTAAACTGTGACCCCTGGTTTTCTGGACCCCCCCAAGATCAGGGAAATTTTTCCTGCATCTAGTGTGTCCGATCCCTTAAGAATTTTAATGTTCCCATAAGATCCCCTCTCAACCTTCTATATCCCAGTGAATCTCCCTCTCCCTCTCCCTCTCCCTCTCCCTCTCCCTCTCCCTCTCCCTCTCCCTCTCCCTCTCCCTCTCCCTCTCCCTCTCCTCTCCCTCTCCCTCTCCCTCTCCCTCTCCCTCTCCCTCTCCCTCTCCCTCTCCCTCTCCCTCTCCCTCTCCCTCTCCCTCTCCCTCTCCCTCTCCCCCTCCCCTCCCCCTCCCCCTCCCCCTCCCCCTCCCCCTCCCTCTCCCCCTCCCCCTCCCCCTCCCCCTCCCCCTCCCCCTCCCCCTCCCCCTCCCCCTCCCCCTCCCCCTCCCCCTCCCCCTCCCCCTCCCCCTCCCCCTCCCCCTCCCCCTCCCCCTCCCCCTCCCCCTCCCCCTCCCCTCCCCCTCCCCCTCCCCCTCCCCCTCCCCCTCCCCCTCCCCCTCCCCTCCCCCCCCCCCCCCCCCTCCCCCTCCCCCTCCCCCTCCCCCTCCCCCTCCCCCTCCCCCTCCCCCTCCCCCTCCCCCTCCCCCTCTCCCCCTCTCCCCCTCTCCCCCTCTCCCCGCTGCCAAGCTGGAAACTTGAAATAAACACAGAAAGTGGTGGAATTATTCCGGGACATCTGTGGAGAGAAGCAGAGATAACATTTCACATGATAATGGAACACAATGTGCTGTCAACTTGGTTAGCAGGTGAAACTGTACCCAACCAGGCTGAACATTTCCTCTCATCTCTGGTTGAATGATAAATCCTAGTACTCCATCTGTTTTTAAAGGGACTTAACCCTAAAGTGTTTGACGGCACTGGGCCTGTACTCGCTGGAGTTCAGAAGAAAGAGGGGGGACCTCATTGAAATGTTCCGAATAGTGAAAGGCTTGGATAGAGTGGATGTGGAGAGGATAATTCTTCCAGTAGGAGAGTCGAGAACTAGAGGTCACAGCCTCAGAATTAAAGGACATTCCTTTAGGAAGGAGATGAGGAGGAATTTCTTTAGTCTGAGGGCGGTGAATCTGTGGAATTCTTTGCCACAGAAGGCTGTGGTGGCCAAGTCAATGGATATTTTTAAGACAGAGATAGATAGATTCTTGATTAGTACGGGTGTCAGGGGCTATGGGGAGAAGACAGGAGAATGGGGTTAGGAGGGAGAGGTAGATCAGCCATGATTGAATGGCATAGACTTGATGGGCCGACTGGCCTAATTTTGCTCCTATCATCTTTGACCTTTACAAACTGATGCACTACCTCTAAGATTCCAGAAACCTGTACCGAAAGCCTCTCTGTTTATTTGTAAAAGGAACCTACTTACATTTGATGACATCTTGAATCTCCTCAATCTTGTATGATTCTAAACTAAACTGCTGGAAGATTTCAGTGGGTCAAGAAGCATCTAAGTAGGTAAAGGGAAGGGCATCACTTTGTCTGAACAGATGCAGCATGATAGAGCTGAGATTATCTGAAGAGGGCCCGACCCAAAACTGCTTGTTTACAAAATAAGAGCCAAAGTGTAGGAGCAACTCAGCGGGTCAGGCAGCATCCATCTGAGGAAAGGTCATACAGCGTCGAAACAGGCCCTGTGCCCCATCTCACCATCACTGGCTAACTTGTACCATCTACACTTGTCCAACCTGCCTGCGTTTAGCCCTTATCCCTATAAACCTGTCCGTACCTATGTACCTACCTAAATGTTCCTTAAACATTGCTGTAGTCCTGCCTCAACTACCTCCTCTGGCAGCTCGTTCCATACACCCACCACCCTTTGTGTGAAAAAGTTGCCCCTCAGACTCCTATTAAACATCCACCCCCTCGACGTGCTCTGGTTCTCGATACCTCTACTCTGGGCAATTTGTAAACGGAACCTACTTACATTGATAGACCCATGGAGTTGTACAGGGTAGGAACAGGCCATTTGGCCGATGTACACAAATCCCATTTGCCCTTTTGCCGAAGGGCCTGTTTCCACGCTGCATCTCTATACGAAACTACACTAAAGAAGCTGCAGTCTAATCGACACAGTTAGTTTCATGCCTCACTGACACCGAGTGTTTGCAACTTGGAATCATCCAAGCCTTTTTGCAAAACCGAGAAATCGTAAATGTCAAATATCTTAGAGTCAGGAAGAATCTTACCATTCAAATCAATTTCTAATCAGCCACCAACGCAAAAATAATCTGCTCAGGGGAGAGGGCATATCTTTATTGATTCAATGCACAGAGGAAAAGATCAGATAGAGCTGTGAGGTTGAGATTCTTTCGTAGGATGAGGGAGAATGCCATTGATTTTTGTATTGCAAGCAAAATTGCCCTATAAGCAAAGGAGCTGAATCAAATCCATAGGTTATAGGAACAGAATTAAGCCATTCAGCCCATCGAGTCTACTCCAGCATTCAATTAACTGATTGACCGATTTTTCCCTCTCAACCCCATTCTCCTGCCTGCTCCCAGTAACTTTTGACACCCGTACTAATCAAGAATCTCCACTTTAAAAATATTCAATACCTTGGCCTCCACCACCATCTGTGGCGATGAATTTCACAGGAATGGGTGATATTTCGGGTCGATACCGCTCTTCCAACCCTTCTTCTGAAGAAGGGTCTCGACCCGAAACATCACCCATTCCTTCTCTTCAGAGATGCTGTCTGTCCCGCTGAGTTACTCCAGCATTTTGTTTCTATCTTTGGTTTCAACCAGCATCTGCTGTTCCTTCCTACGGGTACATGGTTTATGATAAACGGAAGTTCTATTTTGATGATCAATCTTGATGTTATACACCTGCTACATATTGGCATTTAATTGGCCAGTCATTGGAGATATTGTCTTATCTCTCGTTGACCTGTGGCTCCTTAGAACCACATTGGCCTCCCGTGGCAACCAGGTAACGATATATCTTAGTCGAGTCTTGGTCGACAGCCAGGTTGCACGACAAAGATTCCAGATATTGTGAAAGAGGGCTCTGAATGTTTGACTATCTTCGTTTCATCTTCCTTTTATTGAACTAAGCCAGGGCTTGATTTGCGAAATGATAAACTGATATGAAATTCTGTGCCGCTAACCTACGGAGGAGACGGCTACACAAGAACTATTGGCATTTTCATCTGCTTGCAAAATGGTTGCAACCTCACAATGTGCGTGGTATATAATGCATGGCTGGCAGAGGCAAGAGACAATGTGCTAATTCAGGAGTTGTTGTTGAAGTAGCGATCCAAGAAAGCATTGCAAACTTTGCCAAGTTAAAGAAGGCCCCTAGGGAATGGGTGTTGGCTGGTACTGAAATGTTAAACTGGACTGTAACAAACACCCGAGACTAGGAAGGAATCTGTTTTTTGCTGCCAACGTAACAATTATATTGAAGAGAGTTACATATAGCTCTTAGGGCTAATGGAATCAAGGGATATGGGGAGAAAGCAGGAACGGGGTACTGGGTTTTTAATGATCAGCCGTGATCATATTGAATGGCGGTGCTGGCTCAAAGGGCTGAATGGCCTACTCCTGCACCTATTTTCTATGTTTCTTTCTAACTGTGTCTTGCCGGAGCAGTGGGCCAAAACCTCGGGCATACTCGGGTAGAAAGAGTCCTCACCTAACGTGGACATAGAGCATTGCAGATACATGAATCATGAGCAGCAAAAATACCAAGAGTCAAGTGTTTTATTGTCATATGTCCCAAAACGGAACAATGAAATCTTACTTGCAGATGCACAACAAAATATGTAAACATAGTACTCTGTAAAACCCATAATAAACCATCAAACAAGTTTATATATATATAATATAAAAATAATATATATAAATATATATATATATATATATATATATATATATATAAATAAAAAAAAAAAACTTGCAAATATAAAAAAATATTCTGTTGTGCTGCCGCATATATATATGTTTTTTAAATTTTATAATATATATATAATAAAATGTAAAAAATCTAACATAAAAAACTTGTATGTTTGTATATTATGGGTTTTACAGAGTCTGTTAAATTGTCTGTTATATGTGTGTGTGTGTGTGTGTGTGTGTGTGTGTGTGTGTGTGTGTGTGTGTGTGTGTGTGTGTGTGTGTGTGTGTGTGTGTGTGTATATATATATATAGCAGACAATTAAGTCGACAATAGTAGTGCAAAGTCAAAAATGATGTCCCCAAGTGTATATAGTTCGGAGCTTATTTGGAAGTTGTAGTGTTTAATAGCCTGAAGGCTGTATGGGGGTGGGAGATTGCAACCTTCACGTGGTCCGCCCTGTTTCGACAAATGCAATCAAAGTGCACAATCAAATAAGATCAAATAGAACAATTTGTCCGACAACTTTAGGCTGTGCAAGCAATACGCAAGAAGAAGAAGGCTGTAGGGAAGAAGCTGTTCCTGAACCTGGACGTTACAGTTTTCAGGCTCCTGTACCTTTTTCCTGATGGCGGGAGTGAAATGAGTGTGTGGTCAGGGTGGTGTGGGTCTCTGATGACGATGGCTGCCTTTTGAGTGGTGGGGAGGTCAGGACTCGCGATGGACCGGTCAGTGTTCACAACTTTTGACAATCTTCTTCATTCCTGAGCATTTGAGTTGCCGAACCAGGCCGCGATGTAACCAGTCAATACGCTCTCCGCTGCACTCCTGCAGATGTTCATGGGAGTATCTGATGACATCTTGAATCTCCTCAATTGTCTATGATTCTAAACTAAACTGCTGGAAGATTTCAGTGGGTCAAGAAGCATCTAAGTAGGTAAAGGGATGGGCATCACTTTGTCTGAACAGATGCTGCATGATAGAGCTGAGATTATCTGAAGAGGGTCCAGACCCAAAACCGAGGATGCTCCTTTACAAAATAAGACAAAGTGTTGGAGCAACTCAGCGGGTCACGCAGCATCAGTCTGAGGAAAGGTCATACAGCATCGAAACATCACTGGCTAACTTGTACCATCTACACTTGTCCCACCTGCCTGCGTTTAGCCATAATCCCTATAAACCTGTCCTACCCATGTACCTGTCCAAATATTCCTTAAACATTGCTATAGTCCCTGCCTCAACTACCTCCTCTGGCAGCTCGTTCCATACACCCACCACCCTTTGTGTGAAAAAGTTACCTCTCAGGTCCCTATTAAATATTCTCCCCCTCGACGTGCTCTGGTTCTCGATACCCCAACTCTGGGCAACAAACTGTGTGTGTTCACCCAATCTATTCCTCTCATGATTTTGTACAATTCTTTAAGATCAATTCTCATCCTCCTGCGCTCCAAGAAATAGAGTCCTAGTTTGCTCAACCTCTCCCTATTGCTCAGGCCCTCGAGTCCTGGCAACGTGAGGTAGCTGATCCAGCTGCTCCCTCACAGCGCCAGCGATCCAGGTTCGATCTCCACCTCCGGTGCTGTCTGTGTGGAGTTAGCCCATTTTCTCTTAGGCCTTGTGGGTTTCCTCCAGGCGTTCTGGTTTCATCCCGCATCCTAAAGACTGGGTCGCTGGGAGGATAATTGGACTGTAAACTTTGCAAGTGTGTGGGTGAGAGGTAGAATCTGGGGAGAGTTGAATGGGAACATGGGGAGAATAAAATAGGATAAATGTAAATGGGTGGTTGATGGCTAGCACTGACTTGAAGGGCCGAAGAGCCTGTTTCTGTGCTATATCTCTCTATGACTCTCTATAACGTAAAGGCGCGAACCAGGTGAAATGTTCCTGAGTAAATAATTATTTGACTGACTTAAAAGGAGTTTTAATTTTGTCTTATCTTTCAAAAATGTTCATTGCTTCACTAACTTTGATTCATTTTTGAATGATTGCTTGTTTCAGATGGTTAGCTTCTTGACAGCTTTGGCAACCAGGTGTGGGCTAAGCCTGGGAGCTTGCCTGGGGGTTGTTTACTTGGTGAGGCCCTTCGCTACACAGTAGCAATCCTTTCCTGGATCTGTCACTTAATCCCTAGTCACTTGCTGCAGAGAATGCTCCCGAGAGTGGCAACTTTCTCTTGCATGTAAATCACATCACAGAGAACTTCGTTTCCTTCATCACAATGATTTGCACTCACACGCACACACACACGCGTACATGTGCGCACACTCATGCACATACACACACGCGCAGACACATTCACACAAGCACACGTGCGCCCACACACACACATATACACACATGCACACACACGCACACACACACGCACGCACACACACACGCACACACACACACACACACACACACACACGCACACACACACACGCATGCACACTCACACACACACACACACACACACACACACACACACACACACACACACGCATGCACACTCACACACACACACACACACATGCACACACATATACACACATATACACACATATACACACATGCACACACACGCAAGCATGCGCATACACACATATGCACGCGCACACACACGTGTACACACAACGCGCACATACACACACACATGCGCACACACAAACGCCAAGACAGGACAACACATTCTTCGACACAGAATCAGTTTGTCACGTGGGCAGCAAAGTTACCTGAACATTTCATTCTGTTTCATTTTGGATGCACCGCGTTGCGTTTGCTAATAAGATAAGGCAAGTTGTAACTCATACCAGACAATAATACTGCTCATTGAGCGCAGTCAATGTGCAACTGATTAATTAATGCGATGAAAATAAGCTTCCCCTTGTAGGAGGCTTGTTTTGATTTACAACAGGCCAATCAGTTCTGGCTGCAACAATGCTTCATTGGTAAGCAATCTGATTTTTGTTGAAGCTGCTCCCCAGAGAACAAATGCAAGAGTGTTTTGACAATGTGGCACACTATTTCATTTTAACTGTGTGCTGAGAGATTATATTTTTTTGTATGATCAATCCTCGACCGGTCCAAGCACGCACAATTTGTTTTTGTTCCATTATAGTGAAATGAAATGCTAGTTTGATAAAATCTTGCCCGGGGCTAACCACTAATCAAAACGCAATGGATTGGCCATTGCACGAGGAATAAAAGTTTGATTAATTCGTTCAATGGCATTTGCGAAGACTATAAAACCAATCCATTATTGATTTTTTAATTATATTCTCAAAATATAATGTCTGCTCAATTTGACTTGATTGTAATATAAAGCACCTGTCTAATTACTTGAAATTTTCACTGTGAGACTGGACACATATTTGAAAAAGTACTTAATTAAAAAAAAATCAAAAGGCTTTGAAAATTAAAAATGTACGAAGACAAAGTGAAACAGTGATTGAAGTCAATTTAAATTATCTGAATGTTTTTATGTGGGGAGAAGACTTAATTGCCCAGTAATCTTTCTCCACAGTTATGGAGCCAGTCTGGAGTAGCCAGACTTATTTTTCTTGCGGCAAGGAAGTTTGAGAGGAATTTTGACCAAAGTGACAAAGATTGCAAAGGGTGGGAAGGAACTGCAGATGCTGGTTTACACTGAAGATAGACACAAAATGCTGGAGTAACTCAGGCAGCATCTCTGGAGAGAAGGAACGGGTGACGTTTCGGGTCGAGACCCTTCTTCAGACCGAGTGTCAGCGGGGTGGGAGACTGGAGATATGGAAGGGTAAGGTGTGAATAGGAGATATCAAAGGGGATGAGGTGCAGGGAAAATGCAGAATAGATAATTGTTAGCTAGGAGAAGGTGACAAAGCATACAAAGATACAATTTACTCAAGGGGACAGTCAGACTGGTCGGTGAAAAAGGATGGGGGAGTGATGTGGAGAGAGAGAATGCAAAGATAAATCGATATTCACACCATTGGGTTGTAAGCTGCCCAAGCCAAATATGATCTACTGTTCCTTCAATTTGCATTGGGCCTCACTCTGACAGTGGAGGAGGCCCAAGACAGAAAGTTCAGGATGGGCATGGGAGGGGGAGGCCAAGTCAGTGGATATTTTTAAGGCAGAGATAGATAGGTTCTTGATTAGTACGGGTGTCAGAGGTTATGGGGAGAAGGCAGGAGCATGGGGTTAGGAGGGAGGGATAGATCAGCCATGTTTGAATGGTGGAGTAGACTTGATGGGCCGAATGGCCTAATTCTGCTCCTATCACATGATCTTATGATCTTATGATATAACGTCAATCTCTATGGATGTTTGGAATGGGAAGTAGGCATATGGGAGCACCGACATTTGCCTGTGTTGTTACCAGCTAGTATTGTGGTCGGTATCCCACCTGTTGGCATGTCTCCAATGGCTCTTAGGGTGGGGAGGGGAGTCTAAAACAAGAGGGCTTAGGTTTAAGGTCAGAGAGGAAAGATTTAAAAGGAACCATGTGGGAACGAACAGCAGATGCTTATTTCTATCTTTTTTAAAATTTTTAGTTAGTCTAAAGTTTTGTGTTGGGGGAAACTTTAACTTTTCTATGTGGGGGAGGGGGGCAGGGTAAGGGGGAAACCGTTTCCCAGTCTCTTCCTGGCGGGGACACGACTATTTCTCCGAGTCGTGTCCTCGCCCGCCAGCCTACCAGCTGGATCGGAGCGACCTTTCCTGCCGGGGACCGGGAACCGGACCAGGGCTGCTACAGCGGCGGCGCAGCGCTGGATTCACCGCGGAGCGGGCGATGCCTACCTGGGTCGCCGTTTGGAGTGTTGGGCCGCTGCTCCAACATCGTGGAGCTCTGGTGCGGAGAGCTTCCAACGCGGGCGGCGCTGAACAACATCGTGGAGTCCTGGGGCGCCTTGCAGAGGGTCTCCAGCAGCAGTCTCCACCCGGCGCGGCCTGCGGACTTTGGAAGCCGCCGACTCCGGTAGGAGGGGGCCGACTCTGGTGTCCACGCCGCTGAGGACGTCCCGCAGCCCCGACGTCGGACTTACAACACCCCGGCGAGCGGTCCTGGACATCGGGCCGCCCGTAGCGGCAACTGCGGAGGGCACGGGGAGGCCCTGACCACGGGGAACAATGGAGGAAGAGACTGACTTTGGTGCCTTCCCACACAGTGGGAAACTTTGATTCTGCTGTGTGGGGATGTTTTATGTCAAACCCTATAGTGTGTTGTGTCCCTTATTTTATTGTATGGCTGTATGGGAATTTCATTTCACTGTGCCATCTGGCACATGTGATGAATACATCTATCTTGTATCTTGTATCTTGTTTAAATCGAAGATAGACACAAAATGCTGGAGTAACTCAGCGGGACAGGCAGCGTTTCTGGAGAGAAGGAATGAATGGCTTTTCGGGTCGAGACCCTTCTTCTTCAGACTGAACCATTGCTCAACTTTTACACACACAGGGTGATGCGTATATGTAACATAGGGTACTTTTAAAGCGGAAATTGAGAGATTATTGATTGGACTTTTTGACGTTAGACTTTAGCGATACAGCGCGGAAGCTGGGCCTTCGGCCTGTTAAACTGAGTTCTTTTGTCAAACTAAAGTCAACTTGACTCAAACGCTTGTAGCTGTTGAAATCGGTTATTTATTCAGCTGAGACTAGTCTCTGAACCTTCCAACACAGAGCTGATGCTCTGGGGCGGGTCCAGAGAAGAGTAGCTTTGATAGAAACTCATGGCATTTATATAGGTATTAGACATTTCAGATACAGAGGGTATGACAAGCTAGTAACCAATCACCTGAATTCTTCTGGTGATTCACAACATCAGTTACATGATCCCCCTTTCTCTGGCCTTATTTTACAACCTTTGTTTGCCTGTGGTATAACTTTGTTTAGAATTATTTTATTTCAACTCAGCAAAACCCCTAGTAGGCTCAATTACCAATGACCACTCCTCAAAATATAAGATACATATGTAATACAATGATCACACAAGTCATGCACACTTTCCATACCAAGAAGAAAGATATTTCCATAAATCTAAACAAAGTCTAATGTTTACAGTCCTACTAAGACACAATACATTTCATAAATGGTTTCACTACAATTTTACACAGTTTAAAATACTATTAGCCATGTATTAAAACATTAATTATATGAGTTCGCCGAATTAGGAGTAAACCATTTAGAACGGAGACGAGGAAACACTTTTTCTCACAGAGAGTGGTGAGTCTGTGGAATTCTCTGCCTCAGAGGGCGGTGGAGGCAGGTTCTCTGGATGCTTTCAGGAGAGAGTTAGATAGGGCTCTTAAAAATAGCGGAATCAGGGGATATGGGGAGA
>NC_045994.1:6700378-6797878 GCF_010909765.2 Amblyraja radiata | reverse complement strand
GGGAGGAAACCAAAGTTTCTCGTAGGAAACCCACGCGGTCACGGGGACTATTTACATTGTAGCCCAATTGACCTACAAACCTGTTCTTCTGTTGCAGAACCGAAGCAGCTGCCTTCGATCCGCAGTACGATAACGAACCCCCCGAGACAGAGGAGAGACTCGGCCCGATTCTGTCAGCTGTGTAATGCCTGGTTTAATAACCCCATGATGGCCCAACAACACTACGACGGCAAGAAGCACAAGAAGAATGCCGCGAGAGCAGACTTAATGGAGCAGCTCGGCCAGACACTGGACCCCGAGGCCCTTAGAGGTAGAGCTCTCAGATAAACCTTCTTTCCCTGGATCATAGGAGGCCGGGCGCTGTCCATATATAAAATCATGAGGGGCTTAGAAAAGGTCCACAAGATATAGGGGCAGAATTAGGCCATTTGGCCCAATGAGTCTACTGTACCATTTGATCGTGGCTTTAAACAAGTTAGTAGGTAAATTGATCCCTAGTGTTTAACTTGGTTTAGTTTAGAGATACAGTGCGGAAACGGGCTCTTCGGCCCACCGAGTCTGCACCGACCAGCGATCACCCCCAGCACTATCCTACATGCTAATTTTTACCGAAGCCAATTAACCTACAAACCTGCACGTCTTTGGAGTGTGGGAGGAAACCGGAGCACCCGGAGAAAACCCACAGTCACAGGGAGAACGTACAAACATTTACCATTTGCTTTACTGTAATATAAAGCAGAATACTTGTACACGCTCCTTGTGTTTCTACCGCTGCGCCGGTTTGTTGAATATGGAACTGTGCTTCCCTTTATTTTCCTTTAAAGTTCAAGTTCAAGTTCAAGTGAGTTTATTGTCATGGCTTTCTTCCTGGAACTGTGCTCTCCCTGGTACCTCATTACGGAGTAATCTGCATCAGTGAGATGTACTAGAGTCATACAGCACGGAAAAAGGCCCTTCGGCCCATCTCACCCATGCTGACCAAGATGCCCCATGAAAGCTAGTCCCATTAAGTCCCCATCGCTCTAAACCTTTTCTATTCATGCACCTGTCCAAGTGTCTGTTCAAGGCAGTTATTGTAGCTAGCACGGAGCCGGAGGCCGTTATCAATGCCGAATCGCCGCGTAGAAGCCCGGGTCAGTGCCTGGCCATGGCCTTGCGGGTACAAGTCCAGGTCGTGCAAAGCTGGGGCCCGGGTCGGCACCACAGGCGGCATCGGCAACGGTGAGGCCTTGGCGGTGGCAGCGGTGAAGACCCGCGATGATGGGGCCTCGTGGCGGCTTCGGCAACGGCATTGTTGCCTCGTGGATCGATGAGGGAGTGGAGGATGTTGTGAGGGGGGAGGGGGAGAGCAATGGAGGACCCAACGTAGGGGGGACCGTCGTGGGCGGGGGGAGAACAATAGACAATGGGGGGTAGAGGGGTGGGGAACAAAGGACAATGGGGACCCAACGTGGGGGAACAAAAGGGGGTGTCAGCACCGTAGGTGGCTGCTATTTGTATACATTGTGTATGCAAGCAACGAATCTCACTCTGCCTAGTCACATGTGGCACTAACGTACACCTATTGCTATTCCTCCTCTTCTTGAGAGGTTGTAAAAGGCATGACATACATTACATGCCAGTTACCTGTTTTGAACAGAAGATAAAAGGATTCATTGGCAAACTAGACCTAATTTTAATGTGAGAGGCCATGGGCGGGCAGAAGGAACCGCAGTCGCTTGTTTACACCGAAGATTGACACAAAATGCTGGAGTAACTCAGTGGGACAGGCAGATCTCTGGAGAGAAGGAATGAGTGACGTTTGAGGTCGAGACCCTTCTTTAGATCTTCAGAAAAAGATCAGCTGAAGAACCTTTCAAAAGAATGCCCGAAACGTCGCCCGTTCCTTCTCTCTGCAGAGATGCTGCCTGTCCCGCAGAGTTACTCCAGCATGTTGCGTCTATCTTCGGTGTAAACCAGCATCTGCAGTTCCTTCCTACACATCTAATTTTAATGTATTGTATCATTAGCCTAAATCCAATAAAAAAATTCTAATTGAACTAACCATTTTGAATAATAGCCTTGAGTTTTGTGTAATTTAGATATTCATGATATAATGAGAAATAATATCAGATCCACTAAATACCAGACTCATTAAAATAATTGATAGCCTCATTTAATTTTGTTTTTGTATACTTCGCAATTTGTCTCATTTCATTTTCTAATGTCTGCTTCTATTTCCATTGAGTGATTTTTTTAAATAAACCTGATGGTTATCTTTTGATTTTATTAATTTATCTTTTATTTAAATTGATTTATAACTTGTGAGGATGAAATTTAATTTTAGCCAGAAAAGGTATTTTGTCATTTTTCAATAATTTTGCTCCTGGTTTAATTTTCTGTCTAAATGTAACATGAAACATTTCCTCAGCTTTTATTATTCCTGCCGTTTTAGTTCATTAAGCGCATTTGGTTTGTCCCTTTTGGTTTCCTCTCTATTTATTTTTTGAACATTACGCACATTTTTTTTCCCTTCGGCAAAAAAGGTTCAGAAGGCTTACAAAACAAAATTCTCTTGCTTTGAGCTTACCGCTGTATTTTCTTACTCAGTCGTATTACAACTTAAATAAGTATTTAGAACTGCCTCTAACTATTTCATCCCTACCTAAACTGGGGTAACCCAGCAGGTCAGGCAGCATCTCTGGAGAACATGGTTAGGTGAGGACGGCTCTCGACCCGAAACATCACCTGTCCATGTTCTCCAGAGATGCTGCCTGACTTGCTGAGTTAAGCCCCTGTCCCACTTACGTGTCCTTGGCACGCTAATTATGCGACCTCATGGTCGCGTTGAGGAGTGATGGTCCCGCGATTTCATACGCCCGCACAGCCGTCTGGAGCGCGTGACGTCATTTGAAGATGGACACAAAATGCAGGAGTAACCCTTCTTTCCGACTGAAGAAGGGTCTCGACCCGAAACATCACCCATTGCTTCTCTCCAGAGATGCTGCCGGTCCCGCTGAGTTACTCCTGCATTTTGTGTCCACCTTCAATTTTCTTGGCCCCGCTCTGGGAGTAGAAGTGGGGGCGGATCTGGACCGCAACGGCCGTGAGCCCCAGGCCGAGCTTGGCGATCGTTTGCCTGCTTCTGCTGATGTTGGAGGTGAGACGTTGCGTCGTGCCAGGGTGTTGGGTCTGTCCCACTTTGGCCGTCAGTTACGCGACAGGCCGTTGGCACGCGAAGATTTCGTTCGCTACAAAAATTTCGGAGCCCCACGCGATGTTGCGCACAACTACATACCCCTCCTCACTTCTCGGTGAGACCGGCCCCGCGTGGCCACACGATGCCCGTGCGTCTCAACGAGACCACGAGGTCGCGTAATTTGCGTGCCAAGGACACGTAAGTGGGACAGGGCCTTTACTCCAACACTTGGTGTCCTTTTGTGTAAACCAGTCCCTTGTTTCCATGTTTAGGCTTCTGATGGGGGTATTAAACAACATCTACAGTTCATTATTTAAATGTAATGGCCTACATGGCCTACATTTTGACCTTCCTTACATCCACTGTATTCAAAATCATGTACCTGAGCATCTGAAACACTTCATCTGTTATTATAGTCGTGCACTGCTGGAAAAGTGTGCACAGCAGGTAGAGCTGCTGTCTCTCAGCTCCAGCAACCCAGGATCAAGTCTGACCTTTGGTGCTGCCTCTGTGAAGTTGGATGGGACTAGTTTTGCTGGGGTGTGTTGACCAGTGTGAACCTGTTTCCACGCTATATCACTCTATGACTAACTATATCAGAAACCACAATTCTGGAAAGGAGTTTTATTAAATTCAATTATGATTCATGCAATCTGTGTGTGCAATGCCGCCTAGGAATAGAAATTGAGAAATAGTGGTGTGCTGGTTAATTCACTGTCCACATCCACTTCTCCGTGGATTGTCACCTTGTCGTGGTGGAGAAGCTTGTGTGGTCCTGAGATCCTGAGAGCGATGCCGTCTGGAGCTATGCTCCTGGTAGGGCCACCCATGGCAGTAAGGTCGAGGGGGAGGACTCTGACAAAGAGCAATCCAACCAAGACCTCAATGATCGAACAGGCAGAGGACGATTGCTGACCTCAGTGGAGCGTCACAACGGCTGAGAAGGCGGATGAAGGCTGCAGCAGAAAAGGGTCTCCGGTCGTCTTGGACTCCATGCCACTGGATCCTGGAGTTTAGAAGGATGAGAGGAGATCTCATTGAAACATATAAGGTTGTTAAGGGCTTGGACACAATAGAGGCAGGAAACATGTTCCCGAAGTTGGGGGAGTCCAGAACCAGGGGCCACAGTTTAAGACTAAGGAGTAAGCCATTTAGAACGGAGACGAGGAAACACTTTTTCTCACAGAGTGTGGTGGGTCTGGGGAATTCTCTGCCTCAGAGGGCGGTGGAGGAAGGTTCTCTGGATACTTTCAAGAGCTAGATAGGGCTCTTAAAAATAGCGGAGTCAGGGGATATGGGGAGAAGGCAGGAGCGGGGTACTGATTGGGGATGATCAGCCATGATCACATTGAATGGCGGTGCTGACTCGAATATTCATAACACTGGGCTGTAAGCTGCCCAAGTGAAGGAGAAGTCTGGAGAGGGGTTTCAACCCAAAACGTCGCCTATTTCCTTGGCTCCATAGATGCTGCTGCACCCGCTGAGTTTCTCCAGCACTTTTGTCTACCAAGTGAAATATGAGATGCCCCATTCCTTCTCTCCAGGGATGCTGCTTGTCCCGCTGAGTTACTCCAGCTTTTTGTGTCTACCTTCGCTTAAACCAGCATCTGCAGTTCCTTCTTACACATTGATGCAGGGCCTGTTTCACTTCACTGAAGTGTGACAACAGCAGAGTACTTGAGGACACTTCTTCCTCGATCATTTACTGTCACCAGCCAGGTATCAGTTTGCAGGATTCGCAACTGATACTCACCATCCAGCAAGGTAACGGAAGAGTGAGGCTTTAGCGCAAACAATGAGTGACTCGGTACTTGTGAGAGCCCTTTCAAGCTGATGCTTTGTAATGATGATCTGGCGATGTATCTATTGCAATTAATCTCTCGCAGAGAAAAATCATTCAGGCACGCAAGAAATTGCAGCGAATTATGGACGCAGCCCAGACCATCGCACAAACCAACCTCCCGTCCATTGACTCCATTTATACCTCACGCTGCCTCGGCAAGGCCAGCAGCATCATCAAAGACGAGTCGCACCCTGGCCACTCCCTTTACCCCCCTCTCCCATCAAGCAAAAGGTATACAAGTGTGAATACTCACGCCTCCAGATTCAGGGACAGATTCTTCCCAGCTGTTATCAGGCAACTGAGCCATCCTACCACGACCAGAGAGCAGTGCTGAACTACTATCTATCTCTTTGGTGCTCCTCGGACTATCCTTGATCAGACTTTGCTGGCTTTACCTTGCACTAAACGTTATTCCCATGTCATGTATCTGTACTGTAAATTTACAAAAGCCAATTAACCTACAAACCAGCACATCTTTGGAGTGTGGAAACAAACTGGAGCACCCGCAGAAAACCCACATGGTCACAGAGAGAAGGTACAAACTCCGTACAGTCAGCACCCATAGTCGGGATCGAACCCGGGACTCGGGCGCTGTGAGGCAGCAACTGCACCATTTAGAAGCTGGGAAGTCGGCATTTATTAAAATAAAACTAGTTAGAAGCTTCTCTGTGTTGGAAAGCACAGGCCATGATGCCAATGTAACTATGAGCTATACCACACACATAGTGCTTTGGCCACACAGTCAAGTTGCTTGATAGACACAGATAGACACAAAGGAGATAGACACCTGCCGGGTTTCCCCCCCCCCCCCCCCACCCACCCCTGCCCCCCCCCTCCCCTTATTGTTCTCACTGGCCCACCTCACTCCCAATGACCCACCTCATTGTCGGCCCCCCGCGCTCTCGGCGGCACAGTTACCGTGGGGCCGATCGGGGGTCCGCGGTGTGATCTGGTCCACTGTCGTCTCTTTGTCCAGCACGGGCAAGTTGGGCCGAAGGGCCTATTTCCACATTCTATGACTCTGTAAATACTATCGTGAACCAGATGCACTGCTCCAACCGCTCAGTAATTTCATGCCCATTACCAATGCCAGCTGCTTATACCAGATTTATTTCAACTCGAGTAATTAAATTACTTAAATTTAATTTGCCCAGCTGCTGGAATGTGGTGTGAACACTTCTCAGGGCCAATAGTCCAGGCCACCAGATGCAAGTCGATAATATAAACACTGTACTACCATACAGTTTCAATGAAAAACAACAAATAAACACAGATAGCCATTGCACTGTGGAAGGAGAAGAGGGAGTGCCCGGGGGAGACATCCTTGATTAGTGCTAGGCAAGGCCAGCAGCATCATCAAGGACCAGTCTCACCCCAGTCACTCCCTCTTCTCCCCTCTCCGATCAAGCAAGAGGTACAGAAGTGTGAAAACGCACAACTCCAGATTCAGGGACAGTTTCTTCCCAGCTGTTATCAGGCAACTGAACCATCCAAATCACAACTAAAGAGTGGGCCTGACCTCCCATCGACCTATTGGATCCACAAGGGGAGTAGATGGGGTGAATGCACGTCAGGATGTATAAGATTATGAGAGGAATAGACAGGTTAAACGCACACTTTTAGCCAGTGTAGGGGAAGCAAGAACCAGAGGACATACCTACAGTTTTAATGTGAGGGGGGAAAGATTTAAGAGTTCAAGTTCAAGTGGGTTTATTGTCATGTGTCCCTGATAGGGCAATGAAATTCTTGCTTTGCTTCAGCACACAGAACATAGTCGGCATTTACTACAAAACAGATCAATGTGTCCATATACTGTAATATAAATATATACACACATGAATAAATAAAATGATAAAGTGCAAATAACAGATAATTGGTTATTAATAATCAAAGTTTTGTCCGAGCCAGGTTTAATAGTCTGATGGCTGTGGGGAAGTAGCTATTCCTGAACCTGGTTGTTGCAGTCTTCAGGCTCCTGTACCTTCTACCTGAAGGTAGCAGGGAGATGAGTGTGTGGCCAGGATGGTGTGGGTCTTTGATGATACTGCCAGCCTTTTTGAGGCAGCGACTGCGATAAATCCCCTCGATGGAAGGAAGGTCAGAGCCGATGATGGACTGGGCAGTGTTTACTACTTTTTGTAGTCTTTTCCTTTCCAGGGCGCTCAAGTTGCCGAACCAAGCCACGATGCAACCGGTCAGCATGCTCTCTACTGTGCACCTGTAGACGTTAGAGAGAGCTAGAGAGAAGTTAGCGGCAACTTTTCCACACAAAGGGTGGTAGATGATCAGCCATGATCACATTGAATGGCAGTGCAGGCTCGAAGGGCCGAATGGCCTACTCCTGCACCTATTGTCTATTGTCTATTGTGGTGGGTGTATGGAACGAGTTGCCAGAGGAGATAGTGGAAGCAGGGACTATCACAACATTTCAGAGACATTTGGACAGGTACATGGACCGTAAAGGTGTTGAGGAATATGAGCCAAGCGCAGGGCAGGTGGGACTAGTGAAGATGGGGCCTGTTGGTCCATGTGGGCAAGTTGAGCCGAAGGGGCTGTTTCCACACTGTATGACTCCAAGAGCCTACTTGGAAAGAAGAATTTAAAACAGTTGGAAGAGATTTGTCCAGACCCCAACGATCCTTGCTCAACATCCATTATATGTAGATTTTCTTTAATTAACCTTCCCAGTGTCCTGTGGGAAGTCGTCTTTCTTACAGTTTGGCTTTCTTCCCAACCAATTGTTCAAGCGCTTTTGATTGCAACATGCGCCTTAATTTAGTTCAACAAAGTTACTAAAGAACTTTGTTTACGTGCATTTTACAGCCTTTTAATTGGACTTTCATCATATCCTTTAATTGAGCACCACCAGGTCTACTGAGGTGAGTGAAGAAAGTACAAGCAAACATTAAATCAATGGAGGACAATTAGTTGTTTCGATTAATCCATCACAATTGCTGTCCTAGGAATTTTTAAGCAGAAACACTTTAACCTTTTCCTGTAATTTGCTGGGGGTTTTTTTAAACATAAATAAATGCAATCAACTATTGCAATAACATATACAATTCAAAACTATACCAAACAAACCCACCACCAGAAAACAAAATCACCCAGTTATCTCAACAAATATTCTTAAATGTCAGATACATTCTTTTTTTATTTTATTTTTTACAAACACATTCTTAAACAACTATATTACAATCTCCCCCACCCTCAGAGGTCCCAGAAATCCCCCAGGGTGCCCGTGGACAGTGCGTAGTCCCTCTCTTCCAGTACCACTAGGGCGCAGACATAACCCCCGGAAAATTTGGTGTTGGGTGAAGAATCACTGGCTTGCATTTTTCACGCAAAGGTCAAAAGAGAATTGCCAATACAGTGTTATGCCCCATGTCCCACTTAGGCGTTTTTTTAGGCGACCACATCGCCACATGGTCGCTGGGGTGTTGCCTGTATGGTCTCCTCAGTCGCCCAAAGAGTCGTACCTTTTTTCTGGTCGCTGCTGGATTTTGAAATGTTTTCGGCGACAGTCGGCGCCCGTGGGCTTGCCGCCGACGATCGTAGCCTGACGTAGGTGCTGTCACCAGGATGACGTAGGTTGTGACTTCGGTGAATTCCATTGGCGACTTCCTACGTCAACCGGCGACAGGTACCGGTGAGTGAATTGTCTTACCTTGTCACAGGTGGACGTAGGTTGTCATAGGTGTGGTCGTAAGTGGACGTACTTATGGGTCGCCGTTGCCGGTAGCTTGCCGTAGCTTGACGTCGACTAGGTGGTAGGTTGGTGTAGACATTATCGTAGACATTGTCACAGGGAGGTCCAGTCTCCAGTTTTTCGGGACCTGCTGCGACTACGGCAGTAGCCAGCAGTCGCTGAAATCATCGCCTGTGGAGCAGGCCCATTACAGGTTCATGAATGGGTAGGAGTTTGAAAGCAGGAACAACATTAGAGAGACAGTTGTCGGGATTTATGTTTTATTAATTTGATGTGTCCTTCGACAATATGTCATTGCAGTATTTTGCTTTTCTTGTAGCACCATTTCTAATGCTCTAAAATCTGCCTAGAATAGTGGGTTTCAGCTACAGGGAGGTTGGGTACACTTGGATTGCTCTGCCTGGAACAGCAGAGGTTGCAGGGAGACTGTTTTAGTGTTGTTTAGAGATACAGCGCGGCAAGAGGCGACCAGCGATCCCCGCACACTAAAAGCCCTATCCCACAGTACGAGTTCATTCCAAGAGCTCTCCCGAGTTTAAAAAAAAATCAGACTCGTGGTAAGCACGGAGAATGAACGTAGCGGGTACGTCGGAGCTCGGGGACGTCTCTTAGCGGCTCGTAACGCTAATTGCAGGTACTCGGGAAGACTCGCTAACGGCAGGTTAGCACGGGAAGACTCATGAAGATTCTTCAACATGTTGAAAAATGTCCACGAGAGCCCCGAGTACCTACGAGTGGCCATTACCGTAAATTTCCGAGTTCGAATCAGGGCAAACTTGGGAGAACTCTTGGAATGAACTCGTATCATGGGACAGGGCTTTGACACTACGAGGGACAATTTTACATTTAATTTACGCTTGATAGGAGTATATATAATTACGAGAGGCATAGAGATGGGAGACAGTCACAACACTTTTCCCATGGAGTTAAGGTCTAACACTAGAGGGCATAGCTCTAAGGTGAGAGGAGGAAGGTTTATTGAAGATGTACGGGCAGGTTTTTTACAGCGAGACATTTGTTCAGGTACAGGGATGAGAAAGGTTTAAAGGGATTTGGGCCAAACATGGGCAGCTGGGATGGCATAGATGAGGCATCTTGGTTGGCATGGGCAAGTTGGGCTGAAGGGTCTGTTTCCGTGCTGTATTTCTCTATGACTATCTCGCTATACTATTCACAAACTTAGTTTTGTGTTTAGTTTTAGAGATCTTCTTCTTGATATGGCATGGACAGCCTAAACTTGTTCTATTTGATCTTATTTGATTGTGCTCGCCAGGTTGATTGCATTCGTTGAAACAGGGCAGATCACGTGAAGGTTGCAATCTCCCACCCCAGTTTTAGGGATACTGCGCGGAAACAGACCCTTCTGCCCACCAAGTCCGCACCGACCAGCGATTCCCGCACATTAACACGATCCTACACACACTTTAGGGACAATTTATACTTAAACCAAGCCAATTAACCTACAAACCTGTACGTCTTTGGAGTGTGAGGGGAAACCGAAGATCTCAGAGAAAACCCACACGGTCACGGGGAGAACGTACAAACTCCGTACAGACAGCACCTGTAGTCGGGATCGAACCCGAGTCTCCGGCTGATCTATCTTTCCCACCCAACCCCATCCTCCTCCCTTCTCCCCGTAACCTTTGACGCCCTTACTAATCACGAATCTGTCAATCTCCACTTTAAAAATACTCAATGACTTCAAGTTCAAGTTCAAGAGAGTTTATTGTCATGTGTCCCTGATAGGACAATGAAATTCTTGCTTTGCTTCAGCACACAGAACATAGTAGGCATTTACCACAAAACAGATCAGTGTGTCAGTATACCATAATATAAATATATACACACATGAATATACACACTTGGCCTCCACAGCCGTTTTTGGCAATGAATTCCACATTTGACTGAAGAAATTCCGCCTTGTCTCCTTTTTAAAGATGTGTCCTTTTCTTCTGAGGCTCTGCCCCACAGTCCTAGACTATCGCCCTGGTGGAAACAACCTCCCCACTCTATCCAGGCCTTTCAACATTCGGTGATAGACACAAAGTGCTGGAGAAGTTCTGCGGGACGGACAGCATCTCTGGAGGAGAGAAGGAATGTGTGATGATTCGGGTCGGGACTGAAGAAGGGTCTCGACCCTAAAACGTCACCCATTCCTCCTCTCCAGAGATGCTGCCCGCCCCGCCGAGTTACTCCAGCATTTTGTGTCTATCTTCGGTGCAAACCAGCATCAGCAATCCTTCCTACACTTTCACCGTCCGGTTTGGGTTGGGGCCAGAATTGCCCTCCTTGGGGTGTTTCACCATGCTAAAGGCGCTACACCAATGCAGGCAACTGGTGCTGCAGTACGTGCCAATCCTGAAGCATTATTGACAGACTAGACATCAGGAGACAATTAACGCGGCAACAATGTGTTCAGAGCCAAATCACTGTTGCAGTTTCTAATACACACTCAAAGGATGAAGTGAGTACATTTGAAGCAATATTTCATTTAATACCATTTTCAAATATTAATTATAACTTCAGCTGACCATCACAAGACAGATAGTATTTCTCAGAAAATAAAATCCACATATAAAAATTAATTAGCATGCGCGAGGCGCTGTGTGTGCTAATGGAACTGTCGTAAGTAGCACAGGGGTTGTTGCTTCCCTTTCACCACGCGTACTGTTCATTATCTTTCAATTACCAGCTCACGGCTTCATTCCTTCAGATACATCCCCGACCTCCCCAACGTTCGAATCTCTTCCAGACACCTCAGTCGACCCCGTTCTCCACAATGCTTCTCCATACTCCATCGGCAGCCTGTTTCGTGCAGATAAAACATCCAAAGAACCTCAGCAGAGGACTATAGCTGTCATGTCCAGAGGCAGCTTCAAGCTCCAACTCAGGTTTAGTTTATAGAGGAATACGCTGTGGAAACAGGCCCTTCGGCCCCTTGCCCACGACACCCAACACGCCCCATCTATACTATCCCTACCTGCCCACAACCCTCTAAACCTATCCTATCCAAATGTCTCTTAAAGGTTTTGATAGTACCTGCCTCAACTGCCTCCTCCAGTAGCTCGTTCCATACACCTACCACCCTTTGTGTAAAAATGTTACTGCTCAGGTTACTATTAAATCTATTTAAGAAGGAACTGCAGATGCTGGAAAATCGAAGATACACAAAAAAGCTGGAGAAACTCAGCGGGTGCAGCAGCATCTATGGAGCGAAGAAAATAGGCAACGTTTCTGAAGAAGGGTTTAGACCAGAAACGTTGCCTATTTCCTTCGCTCCATAGATGCTGCTGCACCCGCTGAGTTTCTCCAGCTTTTTTGTGTACCTACTATTAAATCTATCCCGCCTCAACTTAAACCTATGTCATTCTCGATTCCCCTACTCTGTGCATTTACCCGATCCATTCCTCTCATGATCATGTACGCCTCTATAAGATCACCCCTCATCCTCCTGCCTTCCAAGGAATAAAGTCCTAGCTTGCTCAACCTCTCCCCATACCTTAGGCCCTCGAATCCTGGAAACATCCTCGCAAATCTTCTCTGCACCCTTTCCACCTTGACAACATCTTTCCTATAACATAGTGACCAAAACTGGACACAATACTCTAAATGTGGCCTCACCAACGTCTTATACAACTGTAACATGACCTCCCAATGTCTATGTTTAAGAAGGAACTGCAAATGCTGGAAAGTCGAAGGTAGACAAAAATGCTGGAGAAACTCAGCGGGTGAGGCAGCATCTATGGAGCGAAGGAAACCTTCGCCCCATAGATGCTGCCTCACCCGCTGAGTTTCTCCAGCATTTTTGTCTACCTCCCAATGTCTATACTCAGTCCTTTGACTGATGAAGGCCAATGTGGCAAAAGCCTTTTTGACCACCTTATCTACCTGCGAGTCCACCTTCAGGGAACCATGCACCTGTACTCCGAGATCCCTCTGCTCTACAACACTCCTCACTGTGTAGGTCCTGCCCATGTTAGACTTTCCAAAGTGCAACACCTCACATTTCTCTGTGTTCAACCATTCCTCAGCCCACCTGGCCAACCGATCATGATCCTGCTGCAATTTGTGACAAGCATCTTCACTATCTGCCAAACCCACCCACTTTTGTATCATCTGCAAACTTGCCATGTACATTCTCATTAGTGGTGCTGCCCTTGCCTTTTGCCACCCCCTAGTGGCCACTCTGTCCGCTGTGACCAAAACCCGTTAATAAATTGCCTATTACTCACCTACTACACCTATAACCTGCCAGGCATTATCCTGCTTTTACCCCTCTCTTGCAGCTTACCCCCCCCCCCCCCGCACCCTACAATCAGTGTGAAGAAGAGTCCAGACCCAAAACGTCACATATCTGTCAGCTTTTAACTGTACCTCGGCACATGTCATAAGGAATAGGAGTAGAATTAGGCCATTCGGGCCCATTAAATCTGCCCCGCCATACAATCACCGTGACAATAAACTAAACTGTAACTATCCATGCTCTCCAGAGATGCTGCCTGAACCGCTGTGTTTAGTTTTGTTTTGTTTAGAGGTACAGCGCAGAAACAGGCCCTTCGGCCCACCGAGTCCACGCCGACCAGCGATCCCCGTACATTAACACTATCCTACACACAATAGGGAAAATTTACACTTATATCAAGCCAAATAACCTACAAACCTACAAACCTGTATGTCTTTGGAGATCTCGGAGCAAGCCCACGTGGTCACGGGGAGAATGTAGAAACTCTGTACAGACATTACTCATAATGGGGATCGAACCCGGGTCTGTGGCGCTGCAAGCGCTGTAATGCCCCTGTCCCACTTTGGAAACCTGAACGGAAACCTCTGGAGACTTTGCGCCCCACCCAAGGTTTCCGTGCGGTTCCCCGAGGTTTTTGTCAGTCTCCCCACCTGCTTCCACTACCTGCAACCTCCGGCAACCACCTGCAACCTCCGGGAACCGCACGGAAACCTTGGGTGGGGCGCAAAGTCTCCAGAGGTTTCCGTTCAGGGCAGGGGACTAGTGTAGCTGGGACATGTTGGCCGGTTTAGTTTATAGATACAGAGCGGAAACAGGCCCCAAGTGGGACAGGGGCATAAGGCAGCAACTCTACCGATATGCCACCGTGCCTCTCTCGGACATTGGTTAGTTTGTGTAAACGTTGGGTGAGGGTGAGGTGGGTGGGTGTGTGAGATTCAGAGAGTAATGAATGTCAGCGTATGTATCGACCTTCTGCCCAGCAACGGTCTGATTAAGCTGTCTTCTCTTGCAGCTCTGAAACGCAGTTACAGCTGCAGCTTGTGTCACGTTGTCCTGAACTCCATAGAACAATACCACGCTCATCTGCAGGGGTCCAAACATCAGACCAAGTAAGTAGCGTTACCTGTTTTTCAATCGTCCCTCTCTGATCTTTGTACCTTGTAACTGCTGGCACTGCCGATGATGGCGGATTGTGGTCTAATGGTAGAATTCTCCGAGACACTTTACTAAGAGTCGTCACCTTCCTGGTGCCGATAAAGTTCTTAATTGTGGTCTTGTCTTGGCCTTAAAGGCCCGTTGTCATGGCAACAGCCATTCTCTCCTCTGCCCGCCGCCATCTTGAAAACGGCCCTATCCCAGCATCCGCCACCATTGCTGCCACCACTCCCTCCACCCTCCTCCTCCCCAGTTCCCGGTCTCCGGGGTGGAGCGCAGGAGACGAATCTCGGATGGCAGCGGACGGTTCCCGCTTTCTGTGGCGGGCGAGCCAGACCTGCTGTCAACGTGCGGCCGCGGCTCGCCGGGAGCTCCTGGACGCTGGTCTTAAGTGGAGACCATGTGGTTGGAAGAACAAGAGGCAGCCGGGTGGCGCGGCAAGCAGAGCCCTCGTCTCACAGGGCTCGGAGACCCAGGTTCGATCCTGACCTCGGGGGTTTGCACAATAGTTACCCTGTTGTTGCTGGTTCCCGATACATTGCAGAGTCCAAAGATGTACCGGTTGGCAGACCACCACAAATTATTCCTAGTTTGTGGGTTGAGAGGGAGAGAATCTGGAAGAGGTTTGAACAGAATGTGTGGAGAATATGTGCGACTCCGCAGGTAGAGCTGCTGCCTCACCGCGCTAGAGACCCGGGTTCGACCCTGACCTCCGGTGCTGCCTGTGCGGAGTTTGCACGTTCTCCCTGTGACCGCGTGGGTTGGCTCTGGGTGCTCCGGTTTCCTCCCACGCTCCAAAGACGTGCAAGCTTGTAGGTTAATTGGCTTCTGTAAAATTGCCTCTAGTGTGTCGGATGGGAAAGTGGGATAACACGGAACTGTCTCTGTGGAAAAAAGCAGAATGGGATGGAGATGGGAAGATGCGGCTAAAAAACCCGACACAAAGTGCTGGAGCAATTCAGCGGGTCAGGCAGCAATCTCTGGAGAACTTTGATAGGTGACTTTAGACTTTAGAATTACAGTGTAGAAACAGGCCATTCGGTCCCTTCGAGTCCACGCCGACCATCGATCACCCTGTATGCAAGCACTATCCTACACACCAGGGATAATTTACTATCTTTTTACAGAGGCCAATTAACCTACAAACTGTACGTCTTTGGAGTGTGGGAGGAAACCGGAGCACCCAGAGTAAACCCAAGCGGTCACAGATAGAACGTACAAACTCTGCACAGACAGCACCCGTAGTCTGGATCGAACCCACCGAGAACAAAGGGGACTTTATTGAATTCAATTCATTGGGGACTTTAATGAATATTTTTAAACTTTGTCGGTGCCCTTTGCATACCGTATGCTAAAGAATTGCGCAGTGATATGCCACGTGTGATAATCAAGTATCAATCAATCGAGTCTCTGGTGCTGTGAGGCAGCAACTCTACCGCTGCTCCACCGTGCCATCCCGACTTTTCGAGTCAGGACTATTCTTCAGACTGATTGTATGTGGGGGGGAGAAAACTGGAAGAGAGGTAGACAAGTCAGAACCATTTTCCCACAGAGGAAATATCAAAGACTAAAGGACATAGCTTTAAGGAGGGATCGACTGCGCTTATATTCACTGGAATTTAGAAGGATGAGAGGATATCTTATACAATTCTTAAGGGATTGAACACGCTAGATGCAGGAAAAATGTTCCCCATTTTGGCGTAGTCCAGACCCAGTGGTCACACAGTTTAAGAATAAGGGGTAGGCCATTTAGGACTGAGATGAGGAAAAACATTTTCATCCAGAGAGTTGTGAATCTATGGGATTCTCTGCCACAGAAGGCAGTGGAGGCCAATTCACTGGATGTATTCAAGAGTGAGTTGGATATAGCTCTTAGGGCTAACGGAATCAAGGGATATGGGGAGAAAGCAGGAACGGGGTACTGATTCTGGATGATCAGCCACGATCATATTGAATGGCGATGCTGGCTCGAAGGGCCGAACGGCCCACTCCAGCACCTATGTTTTCTATGTTTCTATGAGATGTGCGGGGCATATATTTTACACAGAGGGTGGTGAGTAATAATAATAATAATATCTTTTATTGTCATTGCACGTCAGTGCAACGAGATTTAGTATGCAGCTTCCAACCGATGTAAAAGAAGAGTAAAATAAATAAATAAGCTGTGTGACGTGACCATCCGAGGGAGACAGTCCAGGGGGGATGGGGGGCACTCAGCAGGGCCGGTACAGAGCCGCTATAGCTCTGGGAATAAAGCTGTTTCTGAGTCTGGAGGTTCGGGCGTAGAAGGCCTTATAACGTCTGCCGGAGGGAAGTAGTTCGAACAGTCCGTTACAAGGGTGTGAGTAGTCTTTATGGATGCTGACAGCCTTCCTGAGGCACCGTGTGTGGTAGATGCCCTCCAAGGCTGGTAGCTGTGTCCCAATGATCCTCTGCGCTCTGTGGACGACGCGCTGAAGAGCTCTCCTCTCCACCTCCGTGCAGCTGAGATACCACACAGAGATGCCATACGTTAATATGCTCTCTGTGGTGCAGCGGTAGAAGGTTGTCAGCAGCTGTTGGGGCAGACCAGTCTTTTTTAATGTCCTCAGGAAGAACAGTCGTTGCTGTGCCTTCTTGACCAGCACAGCGGTGTTGGTGGACCATGTGAGGTCCTGAGAAATGTGAGTGCCCAGAAACTTGAAGCTGGACACTCTCTCCACACTTTCCCCGTAAATGGAGATTGGGGCGTATTCTCCATTATGGGACCTTGTGAAGTCAATAATCAGCAAGGAATCAGCTCCTTGGTCTTGGAGGTGTTTAGTGACAAGTTGTTACGTGCGCACCAGTCCGCCAGGTTCTGCACCTCCGCTCTGTATTTTGTTTCATCACCGTTGGTGATCAGCCCAATCACTGTTGTGTCATCTGCAAACTGGAACACACCTGGAACACACAGCTGGAGGTGGTGATAGAGACAGGGGGCGCTGACAGGGGGCGCTGACCTGTGCGCGGCTGCCCAGCCTGCAGCTGTCTGTCTTTTCATCTTTTTTTTATTTTTAGTTAGTTAAAGTGTTTTTGTTTCTGGAGTTCTAGACTTTTTTATGTGGGGGGTGGGGGGGGGGGGGGAAGGGGGAAACTGCCTTTCAGGGTCCCTACCTGGTCGGAGAGGCAGCTTTTCTCCAGGCTGCAGCTTCGACCCGTCCTCGCGGCCTACCAGCGGGCCTGGAGTGGCGTTTCCTGTCGGGCACTGCCCAGAACCACGGCTTCGGCAGCGGCACAGCGCTGGAGCGCTATCGTGGAGCGGGCGATGCCTTGCCTGAGTCGCCGCGCTGGAGCTCCGGTGAGCTGAAGACCGCCGAGTAAAACATCGCGGAGCTGCGGGTTTGTGGAGCGACCAGCTGCGGGCGGCGGCGCTGAACTTTACACCGGGAGCCTGGGATCTCTAGATGAGATCGCCAGTTGTGGAGCTCCAACCTTGTTGGCTTCGGAAGCCGCGGCCTCCAGTACGGAAGCGGCCGTTCCAGGGTTCCCAGGCCGCTGCGAGGATTCTCCCGACGCCGGAGCAACATCACCCGGCGAGAACGGCCAGGAACATCGGGCCTCCGTAGAGGCAACTGTGGAGGCCTCAATGGGCCCGACTATGGGTGAACTGGGGTTGGGGACTGGACTTTGTGCCTTCCCTCATGGTGGGAGCCATTGTGGGGGGATGTTCTTTATGTTTAAATCTCTTATTAATGTTATGTCTGTATTCTTTCTTTATGTGCTGCATTGGCAAGAAGCATTTCACTACACCTAGGTGTATGTGACCAATAAATAACCTTTGACCTTTGACCTTTGAGATACGACAGTGGCGTTAAAGAGGATGTTAGATGGGCATATGAATGTGTAAGGAATGGAGCGATATGGATCACATACAGATTAGTTTATCTAGGCATCATATCTGGCACAGACATTGTGGGATGAAGGAACTGTTCCTAAGATGCACTGTTCTGTGTTCTATAAATTGCATTGTGGGATTAGTCTACCAGGAGCCAGTATTAACACAATGGGCCAAATGGCCTTCATCTTAGTTTAGAGATAGAGTGTGGATTCGGACCCTTCAGTCCACCGAGTCCGAGCTGACCTGCCATCATCACGTATACTAGCTCTATCCTACTAAGGACAATTTACCAAAGCAAATTAACCTGCAAACCTGCACGTCTTTGGACTATGGGAGTAAACCGCAGCACCGGAGAAAAGTCCACGTGGTCACGAGGAGAACCGACAAACTCCGTATAGGCAGTACCCGCGGTCAGGATCGAACCTGGGTCTCTGGCGCTGTGAGGCAGCAACTCTACCACTGCGTTACCTCTGAGACATGAGCACCATCTCGACAGGACCGTGTAAATGTTTACCGAAGCCAATTAACCTACAAACCTGCACGTCTTTGGAGTGTAGGAGGAAACTGGAGCACCTGGGGAAACCCATGTGGTCACGGGGAGAACGTACAAACTCTGTACAGACAGCACCCGTGGTCAGGATCGAACCCGGGTCTATGGCGCTGTGAGGCAGCAACTCTACCGCTGCACCACCATGCCGCACTTCCATCTCAGCATAACAATTCTATGCTTTCAAATATAATAAGATTTGCCCAGAGCAGAAATTGAATTTAACAGCCTCCTTCACAATCCCAAAATGGTTAACAAGAGATGTATTAAAATTCATATTGTTGCAAATGAAATATATTTTTCAATCTTCAGAAATAGAATTTGCTTCCTCATGAATCTCTCTGCCAACTTGCTGTTTAGTCACCGTTTGTGTGGGCCCAGAATGTAAAATAAATCAAGAGTCAAGTGAAAAGTTTTCTTCAAAAGGGAGGAGGCAATTTTTAAATGTTAATTCACTGATAGGAATCTCAGAGATGAATACTGTTAGCCACTGGTACCCGCTTGCAGGAAACATTGCCCGTTGTTTGAGTGTACACAGTCGTGCGACCAGAAGTCTTTTAGTTTAGTTTAGTTTATTGTCACGTGTACCGAGGTACAGTGAAAAACTTTTGTTGCGTGCTATCCAGTCAGCAGAAAGACAATACATGATTACAATCGAGCTATTTACAGTGTTCGGATACGTGATAAGGGAATAACGTTTGGTGCAAGATAAAGCCAGCAAAGCCCGATAAAGATAGTCCAAGAGTCACCAAAGAGGTAGATAGTAGTTCAGCACTGCTCTGTGGTTGTGTTAGGATGGTTCAGTTGCCTGATAACAGCCGGGAAGAAACTGTCCCTGAAAATCAGAGGCAGCCTCACTATTTCCGTGTGTGTGTGTGTGTGTGTGTGTGTGTGTGTGTGTGTGTGTGTGTGTGTGTGTGTGTGTGTGTGTGTTTGTGTGTATGTGCGTGTGTGTGCGTGTGCGCGTGTGCGTGTGTGTGTGTCTGTGTGTGTGTGCGTGTGTGTGTGTGTACGTGTGTGTGTGTGCGTGTGTGTTTGTGTGTGTGTGTGTGTGTGTGCGTGTGTGTTTGTGTGTGTGTGTATGTGCGTGTGCGTGTGTGCGTGTGCGCGTGTGCGCGTGTGTGTGTCTGTGTGTGTGTGCGTGTGTGTGTGTGTCTGTGTGGGTGTGCGTGTGTGTGAAGAAGACAATGCCATGACCGATGAAGACAAGTGCACCATTCGCTTTCTTTACCTCTCTGTCCACGTGTGTTGCTACTTTCTGGTTGCTATGGATTTGAACCCCAAAATCCATCCGTGGTAGAAACATAGAAAACAGGTGCAGGAGCAGGCCATTCGGCCCTTCGAGCCAGCGCCGCCATTCAATATAATCATGGCTGATCATCCATAATCAGTACCCCGTTCCTGCTTTCCCCTTCATATCCCTTGATTCCGTGGTGTGAAGGGTCCTGCCTTTAACTATATACTTCCCCCTCCCATTTCACCTAGCAAAGTGTACATCGCACACACTTGCGCAGATTAAATTTTTATCTTCGCTGATATTTCAGATTTCCATCATCTGCAGTTTTCTGATTTTCATTAAGTTATGTCTTTATTAAATTTGCAAGGGTTTTGGTGCAAAGATTGCAGAACTGATATTTCAAACACAATGGGACAATTACTGCCTGGCACAGAATGAAAGTGCTGATTCTGTAGATGAGTGGATATGAACACAACATGATTTAGTGAAAATCGCTCGATGGCTGAATACGAGTAGTAGGGGTACACCTTCCTCAGCTCCCCCTCTTACTCACTAAACCAAAATACCCACTAAAAAGAGTCATAGAGTGGTACAGTGTGGAAACAGGCCCTTCGGCCCAACTTGCCCACAGCGGCACAGTGGCGCAACGCTAGAGTTGCTGCCTTACAGTGACTGCAGCGCCGGAGACCTGGGTACGATCCTGACTATGGGTGCTGTCTGTGCGGAGTTTGTACGTTCTCCCCGTGACCTGCGTGGGTTTTCTCCGAGATCTTCTGTTTCCTCCCGCGCTCCAAAGACTTGCGGGTTTGTCGGTTAATTGGCTTGGTAAATGTAAAAAAAAATTGTCCCTATTGGGTATAGGGTAGTGTTAATGTGCGGGGATCGCTGGTCAGCGTGGACCCGGTGGGCCGAAAGGGCCTGTTTCCGCTCCATATCTCTAAACTAATCCAGCCAACATGTCCCAGCTACACTAGTCCCACCTGCCAGCATTTGGTCCATATCCCTCCAAACCTGTCCTATCCATGTACCCGTCTATTTGTTTCTTAAATGTTGGGATAGTCCCAGCCTCAACTACCTCCTCTGGCAGCTTATTTCATACACCCACCACCCTTTGTGTGAAAACGTTACTCCTCAGATTCCTATTAAATCTTTCCCCCCTCACCTTGCATTCAATCTAGCATTGAATCCATTAAAAAAAAATCACAGGTTAGGCCACAGCTGGAATTTTGAAGATTTATTTTAGGATGGATGCCACAAACACGTGATGCAGCTCCATGCGATGTTGGTTAGGTCGCATTTGGAGTATTGCATGCAGTTCTGGTCGCCCCCATTGCAGGAAAGGTGTGGAAGCTTTGGAGCGAGTGCAGATTACCAGAGTTACAAGGTTACCAGAACGCTACCTGGATTAGAGGGTTTCAGCAAAAGGGAGAGGTTGCAAAGATTGTTTTCACTGGAACATCGGTGGTTGAGGGGAGGAGATAGAAATATATAATTAAGATTATGAGAGGCATAGATAAGGTCGGCAGGGTGGAAATCCAGTCCTCGGGTGCTGTCTGTGCGGAGTTTGATTTGATTTAAGTGTGTATCCCTGTGACCACGCATCCATTTTACTTGTCACCTGCAAACCCAAGCAACTGCAGATGCTGGTTTAACAACAACAACAAAACGAAATGCTGGAGTAACTCAGCGGGTCAGGCAACATCTCTGGAGGACATGGTTAAGTGACATTTCGCGTCAGGACCTTTCTTCGGACTTTATTGTAGTTGGGGGGGGGCAGGTGGTGGAGGGAGAAAACCGGAAAAGAGGTCCGTGTCGGTTTCCTGCAGCTGCACTGGTTTCCCCACACTTCCCCGAGACGTGCGGATTTGCAGGCTGTATGTTTTTCTGCAGATTGCCCCTGGTGTGTAGGGAGTGGATGCGTAAATGGGATAAAGCTGATCTAGAGTGAACGGGTGGTTGCTGGCCGGCATGGACACGATGGGCCGAAGGGCCTGTTTCCACGCTGTATCTCTAATGTAATCGAAACAAACATTGATTCTGGACTGCAGAGCTCGATGGCTGAGGTTGGAGTTATGGATTCTGCAATATCCCTGCAAATTAGTCTCGCTCCAGCGGGAAGCTAGCAAATCCCCAGGAACTGACTAAGAAAAAAGCCAAGAGTTTTGCTTATTGCACCAGCCTGTTTGAGATGACAGTGGTTATTGTGTTAGATGAATGAGTTGAAAGAATAAAACAAAAGTTTGATCTGAAAATGTCAAGATGTCTTACCGCACACAAGCAGCGACGAGAAATCGAAATGCGCACCGTAGAAATGTACAAAAGGGAACTGCAGATGCTGGAATATCGAAGGTACACAAAATTGCTGGGGAAACTCAGCGGGTGCAGCAGCATCTATGGAGCGAAGGAAATAGGCGACGTTTCGGGCCGAAACCCTTCGTCTGAAGAAGGGTTTTGGCCCGAAACGTCGCCTATTTCCTTCGCTCCATAGATGCTGCTGCACCCGCTGAGTTTCCCCAGCAATTTTGTGTACCTTCCGTAGAAATGTAGTTTTGTTTAGTTTATTGTCACGAGTACCGAGGTACAGTGAAAAGCTTTTTGTTGCGTGCTAACCAGTCAACGAAAATGCCATACATGATTATAATCGAGCCAACACCAGTGTACAGATACAGGATAAAGGGAATAGCGATTAGTGCAAGATAAAGTGCAGTTAAGGATAGTCCGAGGGTTTTCAATGAGTAGATGAAAGCTCACCGCTGCTCTCCAGTTGGTGATAAGTCGCCTGATATCAGCCTTGATTTGTGGGTCAATTAGCCTCTGTAAATTGCCCCCAGTGTGTAGTGCAGGGAGTGGATGAGAAAGTGGGATAACATAGAACTATCGTGAACGGGTGATCAACGGTCGGCGCGGATACGGTGGGGCAGGGGTGGTGGCTGTGGGGAGCGTGGCGGTGGGCGAGGTGAAGGGTCTGTTTCCACGCTGTAGCTCAAATCTAAACTCAATCTAATCTAAACTAAATTGCTGGCAAATAAGAGGCTTGTCATGTCAGGAATTCACACTGCAATAATGGAATGCTGAAGGCACCAGGCATTTCATTAAAAATTAAAATAGCAATTACAAGCTTCATAATTGGTTACATAAAAACAGCCAGAGAGAAGCGTTCCTGCTCCCTGGAGAACATAGGGTTTGTGATCTCGACGGCTAACTTCCAATTTAATTATCACAGGGCAATGTCTTGCTTCACCAACGCCCTCTCAGGAAACAGAGGGCTCACCCTGTGTTGTGTCCGTTTATATTTTCTGCGTGTAGCTTTTCTATCGCAGTGGGTCATTGGCCTTGATGGATCGGAAAGGTTTGGAGGGATACGGGCCAAATGCGGGCAGGTGGGACTAGCGTAGCTGGGACACGTTGGCCGGTGTGGGCAAGTTGGGCCGAAGGGCCTGTTTCCGCGCTGTATCGCTCTATGACACTATGATGAAATGCAGTGAGAGAACATGTTTTATTGCAATAACCTTGTTGGGTGCATCAGAGATATAACTTTACTCTGCAGGCTCAACTGGGGATTGAAGAACTATTTTATCTCTCGGTATTTATCTTATTTCAGGATTATGATCAGTTTACAAGCACACATGCAATTTTCCGTCAGCATCCTGCACACATACTAACCTCATGCCACGGTGGCGCAGCGGGTAGAGCTGCTGCCTCACAGCGCCAGAGACCCGGGATCGATCCTGACGCGTAAAGGGTCCTGTCCCACGTGGGCATCATTTGCGCGTCATTTACGCGACATCATTTGTATCACAGCACTTTATCAAGATAATGGCCCATTACACATTACATAGAACATATAAACAGGCCCAAAAAGCTGGAGTAACTCAGCGGGACAGGCAGCATCTCTGGAGAGAAGGAATGGGTGACGTATCGGGTTGAGACTCTTCTTCAGAGTATTTAGTGATCCCTTATCCCTAACTAGTATGAAATTGGGTCTTGACCCGAAACAACGCCCATTCCTTCTCTCCAGAGATGCTGCCAGTCCTGCTGAATTACTCCAGCTGTTTTGTGTCCATCTTCGGTTACTTTTTCACTCAAAGGGTGGTGGGTGTATGGAACAAGCTGCCAGAGGAGGTAGTTGAGGCTGGGACTATCCCAACGTTTAAGTAACAATTAGACAGGTACATGGATAGGACAGATTTGGAGGGATATGGACCAAATGCAGGCTGGTGGGATTAGTGTAGCTGGGACATGTTGTCCGGTGTGGGCAAGTTGGGCTGAAGGGCCTGTTTCCATGTTGTGGTTCAATGTTCTGAAAAATTTTGGCAGGGAACCAGATCTTGGCAGGTAACCAGATCACAGTGTTCCCGGGTACGCTTAGGAGTTCAGACTTAAAGGGTCTGGTAGTGCACTTTCTTCCCCTCTTCGAGACCCCGGCCAAAATGTAGCCACTTACTCAGTCTTCAGCGATTGTTCCCAGCAAGACCTGCTCGACTACGCCAATGTTGTGGTTCAATGTTACAAGAAACCACGAACTAGAGGCATTATTGCTGCACCCGCTGAGTTTCTCCAGCATTTTTGTGTACCTTCGATCTTCCAGCATCTGCAGTTCCTTCTTGAACACTAGAGGCATTATGTGTCTGATTGTAATTTGTTGTTTGCTACTTATGACGCACATTATAATCTTATAGAACAAAGGTTAGTGGCAAGAGTCTGAATTCTCTCTAATGTTTATATTATAGAGGAGACCTTCATGAAACTGTATCACTCTATGAGTCTATGTTGGACTTTTCCACCGTGTGAATCCAATGGTCTCATCTTTGTTTCCCTCTCTTGCTTCATCAGGACTTCATTTCACCTGCATTTTTTATCTATTCCTTTCTGAATCCTTCAAGCATTTTTTTTAACCTAAAATAATTGTAATCAAATATTTACAAAAATGATGTACAATACAAAACAATACAAACAAACCCACCACCATAATAACAAATACTTAGATATTAAATAAACTATTATACAATCATATCACCATCCATATTCAGGATACATTCCACCCCCGCGGTGCCCAACGGTCCCAGAAATCCCCCAGGGTGCCCGTGGATAGTGCTCTCTGGCACCACCCGGGCGCGGACGTAACCCCGGAAAAAGAGCAGGCAGCCGGCTCGGGCAGAGCCCTCTTCCGCCTGGGCAAGTGACTCGTGGATAGCCAGCTTGGCCAGGCCCAGGAGTAACCCAATCGGGACATCCTCGGCCCTACCCTCTCCCCTACCTACGCACAGGGTGTCCAAAGATGAGGATGGTGGATGTGAAATGCAGCCAGAAGGCAAGAAGCAGCCCCCTTAGGTATTGGAACAGAGGTTGCAACCTCACACACTCCATGTAGACGTGGAACACAGACTTTTCCAGCCCGCAAATGAACCCTTCCATTGTGTGTTCCAGGGCATGGACTAGGTGGTCCATTGTTCAACACGGTTCCAGCTGGAGAGATATCCAGTCTATGGCGTTAGAAGTGAGCGCGTTCTCCAATAGTCAGAGTGAAGTTGTTTCAAGCTGATCGGTATAGGTCTGGGAATAAGTCGGAAGACATTACATCCTAGCAAAATCTGGGCTGTTTTTTCAGTCAAAGTTGTTGTCGATGCATAGAGAGCGTGAAATATGTGTATTGAAGGGGTGACACAATGGTAGAGCTGCTGCCTTACAGCGCCAGAGACCCGGGTTCGACCCTGACTACGGGTGCTGTCTGTACGGAGTTTGTACGTTTTCCGCGTGACCTGCGTGGGTTTTCTCCGGGCGCTCCGGTTTCCTCCCACACTCCAAAGATGCATAGGTTTGTAGGTTAAATGGCTAGGGTAAAATTGTAAATTGTCCCTAGTGTGTGTAAAATAATGTATGTGTACGGGGATCACTGGTCGGCGTGGACTCAGTGGGCTGAAGGGCCAGTTTCCAAGTTCAAGTTCAAGTGAGTTTATTGTCATGTGTCCCTGATAGGACAATGAAACATAGAACATAGCAGGCATTTACTACAAAACAGATCAGTGTGTCCATATACTGTACTATAATATAAATATATACACACATGAATAAATAAACTGATAAAGTGCAAATAACAGATAATTGGTATTAATAATCAAAGTTTTGTCTGAGCCAGGTTTAATAGCCTGATGGCTGTGGGGAAGTAGCTATTCCTGAACCTGGTTGTTGCAGTCTTCAGGCTCCTGTACCTTTTACCTGAAGGTAGCAGGGAGATGAGTGTGTGGCCTGGATGGTGTGGGTCTTTGATGATACTGCCAGCCTTTTTGAGGCAGCGACTGCGATAAGTCCCCTCGATAAATCCCCACACAGTATCTCTAATAAAAACTAAATCAATCTAGCCTACAGTAGCTATTAGAACCTGTAATTAGATCCTTGGGTATGTACATACACAAGCAAAATTCTGTCTTCATCATTAATAAATATATTGCGATGGAAGAGTCCTTCTGTTTGTATTATAACATGAGTATTTGGAATTCAATGTAAACTGCATTTTCCCCAGACGTAACTAGGAATAATCACTATTACAAGTAGACTCGTTGGAAAAGATTACCCTGCACTTAATAAGGTCTCTGTAAAATGTGATTCGAAATCTGGAACAAAGACGCTTGGAGTCCAGTTTCAGAGAATAATTTCAAGCAGGATAGACACAAAACTGCTGGAGTAACTCAGCGGGACAGGCAGCATCTCTGGAGAGAAGGGATGGGTGATGTTTCAGGTCAAGATCCTTCTTCAGACTGGTTAGGGATAAGGGAAAGGAGAGATAACGGCGATGATGTGGAGAGATAAAGAACAATGTATGAAAGATAAGTGAAAAAGTATCGGAGATAGAGTAAACAGGCCATTGTTAGAAGGTACACAAAATTGCTGGAGGAACTCAGCGGGTGCAGCAGCATCTATGGAGCGAAGGAAATAGGCGATGTTTCGGGCCGAAACCCTTCTTCAGCCATCGATACCCCAGGCCATTGTTAGATGTTTGTTAGGTGAGAACAATAGCTGGTGCATCTTGAGTGGGGGAGGGCTACCTGAAGTTAGAGATATCAAAAGTCTTACCACTGGCTTGTAAGCTACCCAAGCGAAATATGAGATGCTGTACCTCCAATTTGTGTTTAGCCTCACTCTGGCAATGGAGGGGACCTAGGACAGAAAGGTCTGTGTGGGAATGGGAAGGGGAATTAAAGTGTTTAGCAACCGGGAGATCAGGTTGGTTCAGGCGGGCTGAGTGTCGTAAGCAACCCAACAGTGTACCTGGTCAGACAGGGGGAATAACTTCTGGAAAATAAATTATCCTTCATTTTTGTTCAACTGCTTTTCACGGTAGGAGCAATCGCCTGGACCACATCTGGCAGAATAATTCATTGCAATGATACCAATTCATTTGGTTGGTAGTTCGGGGCCTCATTAGACGTTTTAAGAGGCAGCGGTTTAGTTACTGGATTCTCAGTGACAACGGCCTTGGTGTACTGCGGATTTTTGATGAAGTGTAGAAGTCACTCGGAAGCAGCAAGTGCCAAAATCTTCAAATCCTCCCATTAAAAAAAATACGTCAGATGCGACGAAGTGACTGTCCAGGCCTGCCACTGTGTCACCCGCTTGTTCGTGCATCATTTTCCACTTTCGATACATTACAGCCATGACATCTTGTGAATTATTACCTGCTATTTTAAAGTTAGCGCTAACCTTTTCGAAAAATTACTGCCGCTGTTAAAACGATTGAGTTATTACCGACCAACAGCCAACTGCATTTGCCATGTAGCTAATTGGTTGTAAAGCACAAGGGTCATCCTTGCACCGCACAGTATTAATACACGCCAATTTTATTCATATGAAACGAACACATTAAACATTTATATGGTTATATTGGATGGCATTACATCAGCTGGAGTTTGCATCGGGCATTCAAGACTCTGTCTCATCCACCATTGCCATTGTAATTGAATGAATGAGGGCAAGAGACAAGACTGTTTTGTCATCATATGAACCAAAAATGGGACAATGAGTGTATGGTGCATGTTTGACGGCACTGGGCCTATACTCGCTGCAGCGTAGAAGGATGAGGGGACACCTCATTGAAACTTACAGAATAGCGAACGTCCTGGATAGAGTGGATGTGGTGAGGATGTTTCCACTAGTGGGACAGTCTAGGACCAGAGGGCACAGCCACGGAATGAAAGGACGTACCTTCAGAAAGGAGATGAGGAGGAATTTCTTCAGTCAAGGTGTGGTGAATATATGGAATTCATGGCCACAGATGGCTGTGGAGGCCAAGTCATTGGGTATTTTTTAAACGGAAATTGACAGGTTCTTGATTATTAAGGGTCAAAGATTATGGGGAGAAGGGAGGAGATTGGGGTTGAGAAGGAAAGATAGATCAGTCATGATCGACTGGCAGAGAAGACGATGGGCCGAATGGCCTAATCCAGCTCCTATGACCTATGAACTTATGAACTAGAGGGATCTCCCTGTGGCTCAGCACTTCAACTCCCCCTCCCATTCCGAACCCGACCTCTCTGTCCTGGGCCTCCTCCATTGCCAGAGTGAGCACCACCAGAAACTGGAGGAGCAGCACCTCATATTCCGCATGGGCAGTCTGCACCCTAGCGGCATAAACATTGACTTCTCCAATTTCCGGTAGCCCTTGCTGTCTCCTCCCCTTCTGAGCTCTCCCTCAGCCCTCTGGCTCCTCCTCTTCATTCTTCTTCCCGCCCCCCCCCCCCCCCCCCCCCCCCCCCCCCCCCCCCCCCCACCCTGCATCAGTCTGAAGAAGGGTTTTGGTCCGAAACGTTGCCTATTTCCTTCGCTCCATAGATGCTGCCGCACCCGCTGAGTTTCTCCAAGTCAAGTCAAGTCAAGTTTATTTGTCACATACACATACGAGATGTGCAGTGAAATGAAAGTGGCAATGCTCGCGGACTTTTGTGCAAAAAGACAAACAACCAAACAATCAAACAACCAAACAAACTATAAACACAATCATAACACACATATATCTTTACATAATAAATAATGGAAGAAAAAACGTTCAGTAGAGTTAGTACCTGGTGAGATAGGAGTTTACAGTCCGAATGGCCTCTGGGAAGAAACTCCTTCTCAACCTCTCTGTTCTCACCGCATGGCAACGGAGGCGTTTGCCTGACCGTAGCAGCTGGAACAGTCCGTTGCAGGGGTGGAAGGGGTCTCTCATGATATTGCTGGAGTTGCACTTCCTGATGTATAGTTCCTGCAGGGGGGCAAGTGAAGTTCCCATAGTGCGTTCGGCCGAACACACTACTCTCTGCAGAGCCTTCTTGTCCTTGGCAGAGCAATTCCCAAACCAGATGGTAATGTTCCGGGACAAGATGCTTTCCACCGCCACTGCGTAGAAGCACTGGAGGATCCTCGGAGACACTCTGAATTTCCTCAATTGCCTGAGGTGGTAAAGGCGCTGCCTTGCCTTACAAAATTGCCTTACCAGCAATTCTGTCTAACTAGAGGGTTGAATTGAGTTGAATACTTTATTCTCACATGTGACAAGTCACAGTGAAATTCTTTACCCAAGGTATGCAAATAGTTGCCACATAAAGGACACTTACAAAGTACCCCCTTGCCAGTTACCCCTTTGTTCTGCCCCCCTTCTCCCTCCCTAATGGCGTTCCCCCCACGCCGGGTCCTCCATTGTTCCGTCCCCCGGCAGCGGCGTCCTCCCTTCCCCGTGTCCGTCCTCATCCGTTGGTTGGCGCCATCATCGACCGACACACTGACCGCTCCGCTATTGCTGCCGGGTTCTCTCCAGATGCCTCTGTGGTGCCGACCCAGGCCCTGTATGCGGTTAGTATAGGTTTAGGTTTATTACTGTCACGTGTAACAATTATATTATATTGTATAATTGTATGGTGAGAAGCTGTGTTTTTTACATGCTTTCCAATCAACATATAATTTTGTACGTTAATACAATCAAGTCAAACAGTACAATCGGTAGAGCAAAGGAGAAGATACAGAGTGCAGAATATAGTTCTCAGCATTGTAGCGCAACAGTTCCAGAGACAAAGTCCAATGTCCGCAATGGGGTAGAGGTGAATCGGACAGTACCCCAACCTAGTGGAATTCTCTGCCTCAGAGGGCGGTGGAGGCAGGTTCTCTGGATGCTTTCAAGAGACAGCTGGATAGGGCTGGATAGCGGAGTTAGGGGATATGGAGAAAAGGCAGGAACGGGGTACTGATTGGGGATGATCAGTCATGATCACATTGAATGGCAGTGCTGGCTCAAAGGGCCGAATGGCCTACTCCTGCACCTATTGTCTATTGTCTATTGTCTATTATGGAAGGACCGTTCAGAAGCCTGATAAGAGAGGGGAAGAAGCTGTTCCTGAGTCTGGTAGTGTGCGCTTTCAAGCTCCTGTACCTTCTGCCGGACAGGAGCAGGGAGAAGAAGGAATGACCAGAGTGGGGCAAGTCTTTGATGATGTTGGCTGCTTTATGAAACAGCGTGGATGTGTAGACTATATGGAAGAGTATGGAGTGTGAGTAGGTGGAGTGTGTGAGTAGGTGGAGTGTGAATTGTGTGGGAAGATGGCAGAGAGGCAAAAGACCAGCCATAACTCCCTCATGGAATGTGGTATAGACGTGCTCTGGTTTCTGATGGTCCAATATCGATGTACATTTTAGTTTAGAGATACAGCATGGAAATAGGCCCTCAGGCTCACAGGCTCCACACCAACCATCGATCTCCCGTTCACACTAGTTACTCATCCACTCCGTACACACTAGGGGCAACGTACAGAGGGGCAATTAACCTACAAACCCTTATGCCTTTGGGACGTGGGAGGAAACTGGAGCACCCAGAGGAAACCCACGTGGGTCACAGGGAGAACGTGCACACAGCACGCAAGGTCAGGATCGAAACCATGTCTCTGGCGCCGTGAGGCTTGTCTGCTTGATGAATGATTTAACCCTTTCATCATTTCTACTGCCCGATGTGAGATGACTTCAGAAATTGCCTGCCCTACTCCTGCACCCACGGATTGCCCTGTTTACTAATTCGCTCGGCTCTGGTGACATTTACTGTGATCAAGATGAATTGCCAGCAGAAGCAGACAGGGCTGCGTAATGAAAGACTTATCAACATGTAAAAACTGATGAATAGTTTCAGTTCTCCTAGACTGCACTGCCCCAGGTTATTCTGCTACAGTATATCCTCATCGCAGACCAGCCCAGAGAGAACAGGACCTCTTTGCCTTCCCAGAACTCCAACGGTAATGCCCCTGTCCCACTTAGGAAACCTGAACGGAAACCTCTGGAGACTTTGCGCCCCACCCAAGGTTTCCGTGCGGTTCCTGGAGGTTGCAGGTGGTTGCTGGAGGTTGCAGGTAGTGGAAGCAGGTAGTGGAAGCAGGTAGGGAGACTGACAAAAACCTCCGGGAACCTCTGGGAACCGCACGGAAACCTTGGGTGGGGTGCAAAGTCTCCAGAGTTCGGCCCTTCGGCCCATCGAGTCCACGCCAACCAGTGACTTAATAGACAATAGACAATAGGTGCAGGAGTAGGCCATTCGGCCCTTCGAGCCAGCAATGTGATCATGACTGATCATCCCCAATCAGTACCCCGTTCCTGCCTTCTCCCCATATCCCTGACTCTGCTATCATTCAGAGCTCTCTCTTGAATCTAGCTCTCTCTTGAAAGTATCCAGAGAACCGGACTCCACCGCCCTCTGAGGCAGAGAATTCCACAGACTCACAACTTCTCTGTGTAAAAAAATGTTTCCTCATTTACGTTCTAAATAGCTTACCCTTTATTCTTAAACGGTGCCCCCTGGTTCCAGACTCCCCCAACATCGGGAACATGTTTCCTGTCTCTAGCGTGTCCAAACCCTTAATAATCTTTATATGTTTCAATAAGATGACCTCTCATCCCACTAAATTCCAGAGTGTACAAGCCCAGCCGCTCCATTCTCTCAGCATATGACAGTCCCGCCATCTTTTTCCGCACATTAACATTATCGAATACACACACTAGGGACAATTTACAATTACTCCAAGCCAATTAACCTGTACGTCTTTGGAGTGTGGGAGGAAGCAGGAGATCTCGGAAAAAAACCCATGCAGTCACGGGGAGAACATGCAAACTCCGTACAGGCAAGCGCCCATAGTCAGGATCGAACTCGGGTCTCCGGCATTGCAAGCTCTGTAAGGCAGCACTGTGCCACCGTTCCGCCCGGCACCTGGACCTTATCTTGTACTAAAGGTTATCCTGTGTCTTGGATGACAACAGAAAGGCTCGCAGCTGAAATGTTCTTTCCTTGCGAGGGGAACTTGTGAAGTCTCAGTGCAGGAAATTCCTTTCACGCCTGATGACGTTCAGTGCATCAGGCACGCAAGCGACAATGTCAAAGGTCTCAGTAGATGCGTTGTTACTGCACAGCTTGACCAGACGGGTCATCCCCGATGTTGTACCTTCTTCTCTAAGCTCTGGATCCCCAGAGGTGCTTTGCTGCCAACTCCCAGTCCGTCTGGTACAAGAAGAACCCTTCCACAACCTCTCTTTCATGGTTTTATCTTTTGGCCTTTCCTGCTTCATCCCAGCTCACAATGAAAACCCCATTTCCACCACCGGTCGCCCCAGAGCTCCCGTGGCTCACGAACAGCAATGTTACTTTTTATTCTGTGTTCTTCTTTTGAACCCGTTTCATCTATAATCCCTTCCCATCGCCCACTTTTACTTCATCATTTGAGGCTTGAATTTCACCGCCTTCAAGGAGCAGCGGGTAGGGCGGCTGCCTCACAGTGCCGGAGACGAGGGCTCGATCCCAAGTACAGGTGCTGTCTGTGTGGAGTTTGTACATTCTCCCTCTGACCTGCGTGGGTTTTCTCCGAGATCTTCGGTTTCCTCCCACTCTCCAAAGATGCACAGATTTGTAGGTTAATTGGCTTGGTGAATGTAAAAATTGTCCCTAGTGGGTGTAGGATACTTGCAGTACCTGGTGGACTCTTCGGGAGTGATGAGCACAAGACAAGACTCCTTGCGTAGGGAAAGGAAGTGGAAGGAATATACAATAAGGAGCGTATGAGTGAAAGACGAGGCCGGTCACCATGGTTATATGTACCGACTATGGAACGATTAAATTCTTCTTCAGACTGGAAGGGTCCTGACCTGAAACGTCACCTATCAGTGTTCTCCAGCGATGCTACCTGACCTGCTGAGTTACTCCAGCAATCTGTGTCTTTCTGTGTAAACCAGCATCTGCGATTCTGGTGTCTGCATTGAAATTAGACAATAGACAATAGGTGCAGGAGTAGGCCATTTGGCCCTTCGAGCCAGCACCGCCATTCAATGTGATCATGGCTGATCATCCCCAATCAGTACTCCATTCCTGCCTTCTCCCCATATCCCCTGATTCCGTTATCTTTAAGAGCCCTATCTAGCTCTTTCTTGAAAGTATCCAGAAAACCGGCCTCCACTCTGAGGCAGAGAATTTCACAGACTCACAACTCTCTGTGAGAAAAAGTGTTTCCTCGTCTCCGTTCTAAATGGCTTACCCCTTATTCTTAAACTGTGGCTGCTGGTTTTGACTCCCCCAACATCAGGAACATGTTTCCTGCCTCTAGCGTGTCCAAACCCTTAACAATCATATATGTTTCAATAAGATCCCCCTCTCACCCTTCACCAGAGTGTACTCCAGAATGTACAAGCCCAGCTGCTCCATTCTCTCAGCATATGACAGTCCCGCCATCCCAGGAATTAACCATGTAAACCTACGCTGCACTCCCTCAATAGCAAGAATGTCCTTCCTCAAATTAGGGGACCAAAACTGCACACAATATTCCAGGTGTGGTCTCACTAGGGCTCTATACAAGTTCTTATTGGCTGTAGGTTAACGGGCAGACGGGCTGAGGGAGGGGGGTGCATTGCAGGAGGGAGTGTGGGGAAGAGAGATGGGAGGGGGTTAGGCTGGGGGGTAGGTTGGAAGAAGAGGGGGCGGAGGGGCGTTCGTGTACACACATGTCCATGCAGCAAAACTTTTTTTTAATCAAAAATAAATGTAATCAATTATTGCAATAATATTATACAATACAAAATAATATCAAACAAACCCACCACCATAATGCAAAAGCACCCAATTATCTAAACAGGTGAAGAAGGAGGGTCTCGACCCGAAAATTCACCTATTCCTTCGCTCCATAGATGCTGCCTCACCCGCTGAGTTTCTCCAGCATATATATCTACCTTCAATTTTTCCAGCACCTGCAATTCTTTCTTAGATATTTATCTAAACAAATATTCCTAAATGTTACACTCCTAAACAACGATGTTACGATCCTTGTCACGGAAGCATTCAACCCCCCGCGGTGCCCAGCGGTGCCGGAAATCCTCCAGGGTGCCCGTGGGCAGCGTGTAATCCCTCTCTAACACCACCCAGGTGCAGATGTAACTCCGGGAAAGGGGCACAGAGCACCTTGCTCTGCCTGACCTATGTCAGAGCTGTAGGTATAATCACACGGTGACATCTTCCGCTCTTCACTGCAGTGGAAGTAGGTCAGGCCCGGCCCCAATCAGCTAAAGAAGCTGATGCTGGTGACGGCTCTTGAGTTTAATCCGCTCTGCATGAACCTTCGGAAATGTTGTAGTCGGCAGGGCAGTACTCTGCATATCGCCAACCTGCAGATAACATTTTTATCAAGCCGATTAAACAATTAACCTACAAACCTGTACGTCTTTGGAGTGTGGGAGGATACCGAAGATCTCGGAGAAAACCCACGCACATCACGAGGAGAACGTACAAACTCAATACAGACAACACCCGTAGTCGGGATCGAACCCGGTCTCTGGCGCTGCATTTTACTGTAAGGCAGCAACTCTACGGCTGTGCCACCGTGACTGCATGAGTGTCACAAGAGAAGTGGATCTGAATTTATAAGGTCACGAAAGCATTCAACCCCCCGCGGTGCCCAGCGGTGCCGGAAATCCCTTAACAATCTTATATGTTTCAATAAGATCCCCCTCTCACCCTTCTCCAGAGTGTACTCCAGAGTGTACAAGCCCAGCTGCTCCATTCTCTCAGCATATGACAGTCCCGCCATCCCAGGAGGGAGAGCAAGGAGGGAAGAGACAATGACTTTGGGACTTAAACTGTGTTGAGTGTTTGTTATTTATTCTATGTTATGACTGCAGGCTAAACCATTCTGTTGCACTTAAAAGTGCAATGACAATAAATTGAATCAAATAAGTGTTAGGAGAAGAATTAGGCCATTCGGCCCATCAAGTCCACTCCGTCACTCAATCATGGCTGATCTATCTCTCCTTACTAACCCCATTCTCCCGCCCTCTCCCCATAACCTCTGACATCCGTACTAATCAAAAATTTGAAACCAGTTGTGATAAAATCAGGGCGTTTTAGAATCTGATTTCAAAGACCGCCTCAGAGAATAGTGTGGCACGGTGGCACAGCGGTGGAGCTGCTGCCTTACAGCGCCAGAGACTCGGGTTCGATCCTGACTATTTATACAGGTTTTGTATGTACGTTCTGCCCGTGACCTGATTGGGTTTTCTCTGGGATCTCCGGTTTCCTCCCACGCTCCAAAGACGTGCAGGTTTGTAGGTTAATTAGCTTCAGTAAAATTGTAACTTGTCCCTATATGTGTAGGATGGTGCTAGTGTGCGGGGATCGCTGGTCGGCGTGGATTCGGCGGGCCGAGGGGCCTGGTTCCGCGCTGTATCTCCAAACTAAAAACTAAACTAAACACAGCTAAATAAACGCTCGCATGAGCGAGTATTTTTTTCGAAATAGAAACAGCTTCCCTCAACGCTAAATAAACTACTCCTGATACTAATCACCTCAATTGGATCGAGTATCGCAAACAGTAAATGAACACAGGGCATTAGGGAGTGTTTTGCAGCAGAGAGAACTAGGAGTCCAAGCACATCATTCTGTGTAAGTGGCATCGCAGATAGATAGGGAGGTGAAGAAGGCTTTTGGCTTATTGGCCATCAACAGACAGGGAACTAAGTATCGAGGATGGGACATTATTTAACAGGTGATTGAGAGAGGGGGGTAGGATTTCATCGGCAAGTGGTTGGACAAAGGCCAGAGATGAAAGGACAAAAGGCTGTGGGATAAGGATTAGGAGATTAGCACAGCAGCGCTTGGATCAAGTCGTCGTCACTTTTATTTCTATAGCACATTTAAAAAACAACTCTCGTTGACCAAAGTGCTTTACATTGGTGGAGATACTAATGTTATACAACATTATTTAATAGATTAAGTACATACATAAATACATACATATAGCTCTCCAAATTCATATTTCTCCAAGATCCGGCCCCATATCCATCGAAGCGTTTCCTATCCATGTACATGTCCAAGTTCGATCCAAACCCTGCTGTCTGTGTGGAGTTTGCACGTTCTACCTGTGACCTCGTGGGCTTCCTCCGGCTGCTCCTGTTTTCTCCCAGATTCCTGTTAAATCTTTTCCCCTTCACCTTAAACCTATGTCCTCTGGTCCTCGATTCACCTACTGTGAGCAAGGGACTCTGTGCATCATGATCTTACACACGGCTATAAGATTGCCCTTCATCCTCCTGCGCTCCAAGGAATAAAGTCTCAGCCTACTCAACTTCTCCCTATAGCTCAGACCCGCTGGTCCTGGCAACATCCTCATAAATCAAATGATTTGCTTTGTAAGGAAAGGATCTAACTGAAAATGACACAGTGCTGGAGTAACTCAACGGGTCAGGCAGCATCTCTGGAGAACATGGATAAGTGATGTTTCACAATGGGACTCTTCCTCAGACTGTTTGTGAGGGGGGCAAGTTGGGGAACGAAAGCCAGCATTTTTCCTTATCTCTACAGTTATTCTGAAGTAGGGTCCCAACCCTTCCAACAAGATATGCTGTCTGACTCTGTGAGTTACTCCAGCACTTTGTGTCTTATTGTGCAAACCATCATCCTTGTGTCTCCAAGTGTCATCGCTGATCAGGTGGAATCTGTCAACCATTCTACATTTCTTTGAACATCTTCTGCTTTGAACAGTCGTTTTCACACCTCACCCTTCCATATGTCTCGTCACTCTTTCCCCTGACTCTCAGTCTGAAGAATGGTCTTGACCCGAAGCGTCACCCATTCCTTCTCTCCACAGATGCTGCCTGAGTAACTCCAGCATTTAGTGCCTATCTTCGGTGTAAACCAGCATCTGCAGTTCCTTCCTACTCATTATTAACAAGTCATGTAACTTAGCATCCAGAAGATAGGGGAGGTTGAGGGGAATCTGGGCCCAACACAGGCAAATGGGACTAGCAGTTATAAAACCTAGTTAGCATGGATGGGTTGGGCCGAAGGGCCTGTCTCCACGCTGTATGACTGTATGACTAGCGACTGCACTGAACCAGCCATTGTTTTATAATGTGCATCCAGTTAATTGTGGAAAATTCTCAAATGCCATGTAAGAGAAACTTCTTACCATGAAAGCAAATCAGCTTCATGCTGAACTGTTGCAGGGAACAGCAGAGACTAACAGAAAATGATTGATTTTGAGTCGTGCAGTTGCTCTCAGCTGCAAAATAGAGATCTTGCTGAATGCCTGGGCTGGCTCATGAGAGAAACAATTATAAGTACGAGGAGCAGAATAAGGCCATTCGGCCCATCGAGTCTACTCCGCCATTCAATCGTGGCTGATCTATCTCTCCCTCCTAACCCAATTCTCCTGCCTTCTCCCCATAACCCCTGACACCCGTACTAATCAAGAATCTATCGATCTCTGCCTTAAAAAGTATCCATTGTCTTGTCCTCCACAGCCTTCTGTGGCAAAGAATTCCACAGATTCACAATCTATTCCTCAGATAGAAGGGGCTCGACCTGAAACTTCTCCCATTCCTTCTCTCCAGAGACACTGCCTGTCCCGCTGAGTTACTCCAGCTTTTTGCATCTATCTTTGGTTTAAACCAGCATCTGCAGTTCCTACATACACAATTCTAATGTGCTGATTCCTGTCTGATTAGGAACCCATGGCTTTGTAGCTTCAAGTCTGTGCTAGTCCCACTCTTCTGATGACATTTTCCTCTCTCTCTGCCGGGATAGGAATAGCATTGTACAAATTAACAGCCGCATAGCCCCCGGCATCTGATTTCGATTCTGTGACTCTTGTCGTTCAAAGGCTTTGTTAACAGCCCTGTTAATAGAAATGTATTGCTACCTAGAACAGAGCTGTCATTGAAGATACTACAGTAAAAATGCCATCAGCATTTCATCTCAAAACTATTCATTAACTGCCGGAGTTAATCAGCTGAAAAAAAAAGATAAATAACAATTTAATTAAAATAAATGCACGAATGCCTTAATCATCAAATCTTATTAGCTGAACCTTCGGTACCTCCCAATTAGTGGTAATAGACTATTTTATGTTGCATTACTGAAAGATCGTTACGCTGAACATTTTCCGCTCAGTCCGCCTGTACTTACCTGATCTCCCCGTTGCCAGACATTTTAATTCTCCTTCCCATGCCCACACTGACCTTTCTGTCCTGGGCCTCCTCCATTATCAGAGTGAGGCCAAACGCAAATTGGAGGAACAGCACCTCATATTTCGCTTGGGCAGCTTACAACCCAGGGGCATGAGTATTGATTTATCTAACTTCAAGTAACCCTTGCATCCCTTCTCTCCATCCCTCCCCCACCAAAGTCATACCAACTTCAAAGACATCTTGTTGAGTCTCATTGTCTGTAACTCGTTTTCATCTTGCACAAAACAAAACTAACAATGGCCTCTTTCCTTTATCATCATTACTTTTTTTGCATATCTTTCAATCCCTTGTTCTATGTCTCAAGTTCAAGTTCAAGTGAGTTTATTGTCATGTATCCCTGATAGGACAATGAAATTCTTGCTTTGCTTCAGCGCAACAGAACATAGTAGGCATTGACTACAAAACAGATCAGTGTGTCCATGTACCATTATATAAATATATACACACATGAATAAATAAACTGATAAAGTGCAAATAACAGATAATGGGCTATTAATGTTCAGAGTTTTGTCCGAGCCATGTTTAATAGGCTGATGGCTGTGGGGAAGTAGCTATTCCTGAACCTGGTTGTTGCAGTCTACAGGCTCCTGTACCTTCTACCTGAAGGTAGCAGGGAGATGAGTGTGTGGCCAGGATGGTGTGGGTCCTTGATGATACTGCCAGCCTTTTTGAAGCAGCGACTGCGATAGATCCCCTCGATGGAAGGGAGGTCAGAGCCGATGATGGACTGGGCAGCATTTACTACGCTTTGTAGTCTTTTCCTCTCCAGGACGCTCTCTACATCACCGTCTATATCTCTCGTTTCCCTCTCCCTTGACTCTCAGTCTGAAGAGGGGTCTCGACCCGAAATGTCACCTGTTCCTTTTCTCCAAAGATGCTGCCTGTCCCACGGAGTTACTTCAGCTTTTTGTGTCTATCTTTTTGTGTCTATCCACAAGGGGGTATCACAGCCAGGAGGGGCCAAGTGGCCTCAGTCTGTGCCAGAACAATCGGGTGGGTGTATGTATCCGAGCGGTTTAACATTAATGGCAGACACAGAGTGCTGGAGTAACTCAGCAGGTCAGGCAGCATCTCTGGAGAAAAATGTGGGTGACATTTTGGCTCGGGACCCATCTTTAGACTGAAAGTAGGGGCTGAGGAAGGTCGGGGGTGGGGTGGGAGGAGAAGAATAGGAGGCTAGAAAAGATCAAGGCCAGCCACAAGCAAAGATCTTATGGCCACAAGAGCTCAGACAGGACGTGTCTGGTCGGTCCATTGTTGGCTGGAGAAGGTGTGACCTCAAGAAACAATGTGGAGAACATTGGGCAATGTTCTTGGAGAACGTCAGGTGGCATGGTGGCGCAGCGGTACAGTTGCTGCCTTACAGCGCCAGAGACCCAGGTTCGATTCTGCCTAATGGGTGCTGTCTGTGGGGTGTTTGTACGTTCTCCCCGCGGCCGCGTGGGTTTTTTCTGGGTGCTCCGGTTTCCTCCCACACTCCAAGGACGTACGGGTCTGTCAGTTAATTGGCTTCTGCAAATTGTCGCTAGTGTGTGTAGTGTACGGAGTGATCGCTGGTCGGCATGGACCCGGTGGGCCGAAGGGCCTGTTTCCACGCTGTATCTCTAAAGTCTACAGTAAAACCGTGGAACTGGTAAAAACAACTCGGGAATGTTGAAAGGGGGTAAGGAGGGAGGGGAGGAGACTATGAGGGGGAGTATGTTCAGGAAGGTACTGCAGATGCTGGTTTAAACTGAAGATAAGAATCAAAAAGCTGGACTAACTCAGCGGGACAGTCAGCATCTCTCGAGAGAAGGAATGGGTGACATTTTTTGGGGTCGAGACCCTGCTTCGGACTGAGAGATGCTTCAGATTACTAGTGACTAGTGGGGTACCGCAAGGCTCAGTGCTGGGACCTCAGCTATTTACAATATATATTTATGATCTGGATGAGGGAATTGAATGCAACATCTCCAAGTTTGCGGATGACACGAAGCTGGGTGGCAGTGTTAGCTGTGAGGAGGATGCTAGGAGGCTACAAGGTGACTTGGATAGGTTGGGTGAGAGGGCAAATGCATGGCAGATGCAGTATAATGTGGATAAATGTGAGGTTATCCACTTTGGTGGCAAAAACAGGAAAGTAGACTATTATCTGAATGGTGGCCGATTAGGAAAAGGGGAGATGCAACGAGACCTGGGTGTCATGGTACACCAGTCATTGAAAGTAGGAATGCAGGTGCAGCAGGCAGTGAAGAAAGCAAATGATATGTTAGCATTCATAGCAAAAGGATTTGAGTATAAGAGCAGGGAGGTTCTACTGCAGTTGTACAGGGTCTTGGTGAGACCACACCTGGAGTATTGCGTACAGTTTTGGTCACCTAATCTGAGGAAAGACATTCTTGCCATAGAGAGAATTACAAAATTCTTAAGGGGTTGGACAGGCTAGATGCAGGAAGATTATTCCCGATGTTGGTGAAGTCCAGAACTAGGGGTCACAGTTTAAGGATAAGAGGGAAGTCTTTTAGGACCGAGATGAGAAAATCATTTTTTACACAGAGAGTGGTGAATCTGTGGAATTCTCTGCCACAGAAGGTAGTTGAGGCCAGTTCATTGGCTATATTTAAGAGGGAGTTAGATGTGGCCCTTGTGGCCAAAGGGGTCAGAGGGTATGGAGAGAAGGCAGGGATGGGATACAGAGTTGGATGATCAGCCATGATCATATCGAATGGCGGTGCAGGCTCGAAGGGCCGAATGGCCTACTCCTGCAACTATTTTCTATGTTTCTATGTTTCTATTAGAGCATTCAGTGTACATTTCTGTCTTTCAGCCTGAAAAACCGATTGTGAGATTCGAGAGCAAAGCCGTGAATGGAGGCCCGACTTGAGCGGTTCTTTGGCCGTCGCACAAAAACGTGGACCTCACACAGAGACGGGCATCTTTCTCAAACGGCCTTTGTCGCATTCGAATGTTTCACTTTCCGGACACAGAGGCAGCCTGCGTGACTCATGGAATTCCGAATGCCCACAGGAGGCAAAGTCCAGCGGGGGCTGTCTCCATTGACACACGACCGAGTACTTCGCAGACGAGGAAGAATCTGTATCTTCCGAGCCCGCTCATCCCTAGAGACGATAGCTTGTCGCCGGTTAGGTTGCAGATAAAAGAGATTATGCAAAATGTAACCTGAATTCCTGCAAAAAAATGAAAAGAAGAAAATCCAAAACTATTTCTTGAAAGTTTTTAAACTTTTTGAAGAAAGAACTTGCATTTATTTATAGATAGACAAAAATGCTGGAGAAACTCAGCAGGTGAGGCAGCATCTATGGAGCAAAGCAAAAAGGCAACGTTTCGGGTCGAGACCCTTCTTCAGACTCGGCATTTATTTATATGTAATCTCTCACAAGGTCACGAGCCCCAAGTCTTCTCGGAATCTATTATGTACTTTTAAAGTGTAATTTTTTTTTTCTCTCGAGAAACGCATGATTGAGTTGGGCCCACCAAGTCCGCAGGAAACAGCTGGAGAATTGGTCTGGATCCTTGGTGAGCTGCTATACTCCCCAGCTGAGCGGACACAGGGGTAGGTGGGTTTATTCCAAACGACAGGACCTCCAGAGGTGCATCATTGACATCATGGAGGTGTCAGCCTCAATTAAACGCTTAAAGCTGTGAAGCTGAGTTTGGTCCCATGGGAGTGAGGTGAAGACACCAGTGATTCATTCCGTTGGAATCCTATTTCTTCATTGGTGGAGCCTGGATCACAATCTGTTCGAGCCACTCAGTATGAAGAGTCCTATTTGAATGCACAACAAAAATTTCCCTGCTATTGCATATCCAAGAAATTAAAAGTCCCCCTTTTGGTTTTGAAGGTTTTCAGAGGTCTCGAAGCAATACAGTTAAACACACAACATGCTCACCTATAAACAAACGGTTATTGTGCGGTGATTATACTGAAGGTAGACACAAAACGCTGGAGTCATAAGTCACAAGGTCAGAAGTGATAGAAGTAGAATAAGGCCATTCAGCCCATCACGTCTACTCTGCCATTCAATCATGGCTAATCTATCTTTCCCTCCTAACCCCACTCTCCTGCCTTCTCCCCATAACCTCTGACACCTGTACTAATCAAGAATCTATCTGTAGTATCTCTGCCTTAACAATATCCACTGACTTGGCCTCTACAGCCTTCTGTGGCAAAGAATTCCACAGATTCACCACCCTCAGACTAAAGAAATTTCTCCTCATCTCCTTCCTAAAAGAACGTCCTTTAAATCTGAGGCTCTGACCTCGTCCTAGACTCTCCCACTAGTGGAAATATCCACATCCACTCTATCCAGGACTTTCACAATTCTGTATGTTTCAATGAGGTCCCTCCTCAACCTTCTAAACTCCAGCGAGTACAGGCCCAGTGCCACAAACGCTCATCATAGGTTAACCTACTCATTCCTGGGATCATTCTTGTAAACCTCCTCTGGACCCTCACCAGAGCCAGCACATCCTTCCTCAGATATGGGGTAACAGCGGGTCAGGTAGCATCTCCGGAGAAAAGGAATAGGTTATGTTTCGGGTCAAGAACCTCCTTCAGACTGAGGGAAATTATACTCATGATTTTAGGGAACAATCATGCTAAAATATCTCCCATTTTAACGAGCCTTGCTCTGTAAATCCAGCACTGGATAGTATCTATTAGGATTATAGAATTAACTGCAGATAAATCGCACCTTTGATCTCAGAATAGTCCAACTTGGGGGAAAAAAGGTAATTGTTTCCAAACGGCTTTGCTGAGGGAAACCTGAACGGAAACCTCTGGAGACTTTGCGCCCCACCCAAGGTTTCCATGCGGTTCCCGGAGGTTGCAGGTGGTTGCCGGAGGTTGCAGGTAGTGGAAGCAGGTAGGGCGACTGACAAAAATCTCCGGGAACCGCACGGAAACCTTGGGTGGGGCGCAAAGTCTCCAGAGGTTTCCGTTCAGGTTTCCTAAGTGGGACAGGGGCATTAGACATTATTTTTTTCTTTCTCCTAACGTTGCACCTGTGTCTTTCACTGTAAGGATCGCAGTCATAGAATGATACAGCATGGAAACAGGCCCTTCGGCCCAACTTCCCCACACTGACCAAAATGTCCCAGCTACACTTGTCCCACCTGCCCGCGTATAGTCCGTATCCCTCCAAACCTGTCCGGTCAAACCAGCCAGATGCTGGATGTACATACTCGCTGGGGATATTCCTTGAGAATATTTACACTGCCTGCCCCAGCTCTAGGTCAGTATCGAGGATTGCAAATCTCCACATTACGCACAGAAAATCAATGATCCTTGCCCTCAAAGAATGAATGAATCCTGATGAATCCATGGCTTTAGTTTGGTGGAAGGGCAGATTGCAAAGTGAGGTCTGCTTAAGTACTATCAACAAAACCCCATCGCCCCCTCCAATCTGCAAGATGGCATCAGAGAGCAAGTTTACATTTTGGACATAACTTTTGCCAGCAAATAATAAACTGTTGGAGGAACTCCGGGGGCCGAGCAGCATCTAGGGAGGGAAAGGAATCGCTGACGTTTCGGGTCGCGCGCAACTTTGTCCAATTGGAATGTGATTGAAATCATTGTGTGTTGTTGCAATTCCCAGTCAAAAATAGTTTTGTATTTATGTTGCCGAGTAACACACAGTTGTAACGCGTTTCATTCCCAATCACAAAAGGTTTCATTCTAACTGCACTTTTGAAGACATTTTCTCTGTCGATGGGAAAATATAGTCGGATGAGACTGCTGTTGTTTCATCTTTCACGTGGCCTGGAATTGACACTGAAGGCTCAATTGAAGATGACAAGTATGTAAGTCACGCTGAGGGATTGACATAGAGTAGAGGGCAGGTTCCTGGAAGCGTTGGCACATCCCACCAACATTTGGAAGGGAGATGCATTCCACTAGAGGTTCTGGAACTCTTGTAGATTAATTCCTTGTTTCGAAAATGGAGAAACTGGTTAATGAACCACCTGCACACTAACATTGTGTATCCCTTCCACTTGACAACCTGCTCATTCCCCGTGTGCAATAAAACATTGACTAAGCTGCTGTGTGGATCTTTATTGCAATAGAAGGGAATTTTAAATTGTGCAAAATAACATAAAAATGGTTGTTTTATGAACAATGGAAGGGTTAGAGGTGCAGGAAAGCTGGGTTGTGTTCTTGGACGGCACGGTGGTGCAGCGGTAGAGTTGCTGCCTCACAGCGCCAGACACCCGGGTTCGATCCTGACCATTGGTGCTATCTGTATGGAGTTTGTACATTCTCCCTGTGACCTGCGTGGGTTCTCTCCGGGTACTCCGGTTTCCTCCCACACTCCAAAGACATACAGGTTTGTAGGTTTAATTGACTCCAGTAAAATAGTAAGATTAAACGAGAACTTACCAGTTTGAAGTTTGATCATTATTTTATGAGGAGTAACGTTGAGGGATTACGTGAAGAACCCCGCCAGGACGCATGCGTGTCAACCTTCAAAGCAGCGGTGTGAAATCACAGATAACTGTAATGACTAAACATAGTAAGATTAGAGAAGAGATACCAGTTGAGAATATGATCAAGGGTGGGAGCGGAGGGCACGTAATCCCTCAACGTTACTCCTCATAAAATAACGATCAAACTTCAAACTGGTAAGTTCTCGTTTAATCTTACTATTTTACTTCGGAGTCACGTGAGTGACTACGTGAAGGTTTTAAAGCTCTGTGATTTCATGTCGTGGAAACGAGTCCATGCATCACATCTGCCTTGATGACTGTAGGAGGGATTGTGTCAACATAATTTAGACATGAATTCGACATTGAAATTCATAAAATTTATTAACACAAAATTATAACCCCTATTTATGGGGTAAATTAAATTACAGAACTTAAAATTGTTTCTGCAAACGTTCCAGGTTTCATGACTGGTTTATGATAAAATAGTTGGAATGTTTTTTCCCCTGACCATCCTGCTGCCTTGAGGATTTGGTCCATTGGTACATCCAACTGCACAGCTGCCGATGTAGCTGCAGCCCTGGTGGAATGAGATTTAAAAATATTAGTATCCACCCCAGCCTGTGTTAGCACCTGTTTCAGCCATCTTGAGATGGTCTGGACCGTCACTCGTTTGTGTGGTTGCTTATGGCTGACTAAAAGTGCCTTCTCATTGCCTCTGATGATTTTCGTTTTCTCCATGTATAACGACAAATGTCTTACTATACAGAGACGATCATCTGTTGGGTATGACCTAAATTCTAATTGAGGCCTGCTGATCCCTGTCTGTTCTGCTTTACTAACTCATAAATATGAAACGTAATATTTTCAGATGTAGAGGTCATGTTGTCCAGTCTTAATTTATGTAATGATTGTACCCTTTGTGCCGTGACCAATGCCATTAGCATGACTGTTTTTAATGTCAGTCTGTGTAGGGACAGAGCTGTTGCTGGAGACCAATTCCTGAGCATCTTCAGGACAATACTTACATCCCATATTTGGGAGTACCTGGTTCTTGGGGGATTGGTATTAAAAATTCCCCTCATAAGTTTTGTTACCAGTGGGTGGGTCCCAACAGAGTGACGCTCTGTTCCTTGCCATAGGTAAGTCGATAGGGCACTTCTGGCGCAGTTGATGGCACTATAACTGAGCCCCTCATCATAATGGAGGCCTGCCAGATATTCCAGAACAGACGGGATGTTCATATCTCTGTAGGTGATGTTGTTTTTGTGACAATACATCTCCCACTTCCTGATATAGACCAGATACTGTTTTTTGGTGGACTGTCTTTGGGCCGCCGAGATCATGTTCACTGTTCGGTCTGTCAGTCCCAGTTGTAGTAGTGGTGTTTTTAAACTCTACAAATTAACAAATTCAAATGGTTATGGCATGGGTGGCTATCCCTTGTTACGGGATGTAGCAATAAATCTGGTCTATGTGGGATGGTGATACATGGTTCTAATACCATGTTTAGTACCACTGGGAACCATGGTTGAGTAGGCCAATCGGGTACTACCAAAATACCAGACGCAGAGTCTTGCTGTATTTTCCTTAATACCCGACTGATGAGGCAGAAAGGAGGGAATGCGTAAATAAACAATTTCCCCCAATGCAGCGAAAATGCATCAGTCGCCGCTGCCCCAGGGTCTGGTTCCCATGAAACATAATTTGGTAACTGGTGATTATGTCTGCATGCGAATAGATCGATATCTGGTGTTCCATATCGTGCTGTAATATCAGCAAATACTTTTTTATTCAACATCCATTCGGTGTTTTCATTAAATTTGCGTGACCTGGTGTCTGCCACAAAAATAGTCTTCCTGGTAGGTAAGTAGCTGATATCCAAATATCTCTCTGGATACACCATTGTCAAATTGTATTAGCCAGATTGTCACATGATGTCGATTTGTTTCCTCCCATGTGGTTGATGTATGCTACCACGGTGGTATTGTCTATCTGTAATCTAACATGCTGGTGATATGACCCAGTACAATATGACTTTAGGCCATAGAATGCACCCAACATTTCCAGGTAGTTTATGCCCAGTGTGAGTAATAATGATGCCTCCTGAGCAGTCCATCTACCTGCAGAGCTGGTGATGGAATTGGTGGCACCCCACCCAAGTGCACTGGCATCAGTTTGTAGTACCATAGAAGGGTTCCTGACAATGATTGGATTGGAAGAAAGCCAGATGTTATCTATCCACCATTTTAGTTCCATTTTAGCTTTGATTGGTAGCTTCATAGGTCTGTCAAAGTGACCTGCATTAATTTTGAGTGCTTGTATTTTTGCTCTCTGTAAGTTTTGGTAATGTAAAGGTCCAAATTGTGTGGCTGGAAAAGCAGCCACCATTTTGCCAATTACTTTTGCTACCAATCTGATGGATGGTTTGCTGATGTCAATGAGGTTATTGCAAGCCTCTATTAAATCTGTAGCCTTCCCCTTAGGCAAAGTCACCGACATATTAACTGAGTCAATGGTGATCCCCAAATAGTCCATAGTAGTGGAAGGCGTTAATTTAGATTTAACTGGATGGATAATAAACCTCAGTTTTTCAAATAACTGTTTTGTGGCTGTTAGTTTGTTTGGTCAATTCCAAAGTTTTGCCCACAATGAGTATGTCATCTAGATATGCCATGACCATGTGTTTTTGTTTCCGTAGAAACGCTAGGGCTGGTTTCAAAATTTTTGTGAACATCCTGGGGGCTGATGATAATCCATTTGGTAGTGCTTTATACTGACAGTATGTCCCATCCAGTTGAATTTTAAGTAACATCTGTGGTCACCTCATATAGGCACTGAATAGTAAGCATCTTTTAAATCGATGCTGGCCATGAAGTAACCTTTGGAAATTAATTGTTTAGCAGTAACAAAGATTTCCATTTTAAAATGAATATATTGTACAAATGTATTCAATTTGGTCAGATCTATGATGATGCGACAACGACCATCTTTTTTGTTTTTGGTAAATATATTGGACACGAATTCTTGTGGTTCGTGTTGGGTTTTTTCAATTACACCTTTTGCGTAAAGCCGCTCCAGTTCAGCTTGTGCCTCTGATTTTTCTTTACCAGAAAGTATGAACATTCGGTTCGGTATATGTTGAACTGGAGGGCTGTACTTGTGTATAAATTCTATTGTATATCCCTGGATACTGCTTAAAATGTAAGTATCGGTTGTTAACATGCTCCATGCATTCAGAAAGGAGTGTAATCTCCCCCCAACCTCCATGCTCCCTGTATTTTGTAGGGAACCAGACCCACCTACCTCCATAGTTACCAGTGGCAGGTTTACTTCTTTTTGTAAGTTCTTCGCTGATGTTGATGCGCTGGTGTCTGGATTTGTGGTTTGGTTGACGTTGGAGGTCCGCGTATTTTCCAGGAAGGCCGGCCTGGGCCATGGCCTAAAAAAGACTCATGTTTTGTGTACCGGGCCTTCGAGCTTTCACCAGTCGGTCTTGCTCTACTGGTGGATGCGTAGGGGTGCTGTCTATGGCTGTAGTGGGTTTTTGTTGGAGTCCCTTTTATTAGTCCCAGGGTTTTTGCTTCCTCATCGAGCTCCTTGACTTGCTTCGATAGGTTGCCTCCAAATAGTAGTATCGGTGGTTTTATGTTCCCAGGTTTGCACAGACCCGCGAATTTTGGATTTAATGTGGGTTGGATGGCACTCATCCTGATGTTATTTATCTCATATTGAGTGTTGCAAAGCAGTGCCAGTGCATCTTGTTGGTCCTGGGACATGTCGTTGTCATCCACTGTGCGGGCAAATGCTGTTATCCCTGCTGTTAGGAGTTTCAATACTTTTTGTAGTTTGACATCCATACTTCTGACTCCTATTCCAATATGTTTCCATATACAGGTATTTACTACTGGAACATTCAGGGATATGCAGTTGCCAGGTGTCTTGATGTGGTGTCCAGTACAGCCTGTTCTTGTAGCTGGTTGAGAGACATATAGTCTATACTGGCAGCTAGCTTTTGCTCCAGGTTTTGGCTAGTCTGGTCTGGCTGTATGAAGTTGGACACCATGTCCAGTAGGTGCTCTTGTTCCTGCACCCCCCGCACACTTGACTTTTCTTCTGCGAACCCCTCTTCCAGATCAGCCCAGAACTGACCTGCAGTGCTCCCCTCTGACGAGGTAGCAGCACTGTGCAGCCCTTCAAGAGGTACTGCTGTGGGTTTGCCATAGAGCCCACTGTGACCCGACTCCATCTCCCGGAGCCTGTCACGTTGGAGCAAATGCTCCACACACCGCTCCATCCGGCTCCAGCGCTCACGGTCGCTGGCCGCCCGCGGTTGCTCAAAGTTGGACTCCTCTGAGTCCACGACTTTGTTTGTTTTCTGTCTTGCCTTACCGCCCGGCTGCGTGGATCTGGCCGGTGTGGAGGCGACATCGGGCACAGCTGATCCCATTATCGCTGATCCAGGTGCCGCTGGCTGCTGCTGGCTACCCGCTACTCCGCGGTCTTCCCTCACCAGCTTTGTCGCAGCCCTTGTTTTCTTTGATTTGTCCATGTTCCCCACCTGTAAGTTGGTATAGGGAACAAAAAAGACCGCAGAGGAACTCTTACCTGCAAGTTCCGGCTTTTAAACTGCCGCTGCGGGGGAACGTCGTTCCACCGCGCCTGACGTTTCGCAATGCGTGTAGCGATATGACACGCATGCGTCCTGGCGGGATTCTTCACGTAGTCACTCACGTGACTCCGAAGTAAAATTGTAAATTTTACTTCAGAGTCACGTGAGTGACTACGTGAAGAGCCCGCTCAGCACGCATGCGCGGCATTGCGTTCAGCAGTGCAACAGCGGCCGCAGCGGGAGTCAGGCGCTCCCGCTGCAGTTTAAAAGACGGACCGTCAGGTAAGTTACTCTGAGGTCGGCTTTTCTTTTGCAAGGAGAGCCTTCTGATTTGTTTTTCAGACATGAGTTCGATCAAGAAAAGGCTCTCGAAGAAATCTGTCCCCCGCTCGACTCCGGCGGAGGAGCGTTCCATCTGTGGGGGGCAGCAGGCGGCAGGACCACTTACCCGGCACTCCGCCATCCCCGATACCGGGCCGTGCCCAGTCCCGCTAGCGCCTGAGCAACGGATTGGTTGTAAAGCCACCAGGAAGAGCATCCGGCCGGTGGTTTCCGACTCGTCGGACGGGGACGTCTCACCACCCGTTCGGGGGAGAGACAGCCGCCTGAGCCGCATGGAGCGGCTCCTGGAGCAGGTGCTCCAGCGAGACTCGCTGCGTGAGGGGCAGTCTCACAGGGGGAGTTCAGGCACTCCCTCCACAGTGCCTTGTGCACTGGCCATCGCTTCCTCCTCACCCGAGGGCAGCTTTGGCGACCAGGACTGTGCTGGTAAGGAAGAGGGGACGCTGGCTGAAGAAGTCGGGAGTATGCAAGGGGTGCAGGACCAGGAAGAGCTGCTGGGTGTGGTGGACCGCTACGTGGCAGCCCCACGTGCAGGAAGGCCATTAGAGCCTAAACTAGCGGCCAGCATTAACCACCTCTCCAACAGGCCCCTACAGGAGCAGGTGGTTAATGAGGCCTTAAAAATGTACACAGCTCCAGAAAATTGTGAGTCTCTCAAAGTGCCGGCTGTCAACAGCCAAATCTGAGGGCACATCGGGACAATATTCGGAACCAGGAGCTGAAACTGCAGCGGATCCTCAGGCTCCTGACGTCAGCCATCACATCATTTGCTCGTTCTGTGGACAATATGGAGATGACCACTAACCAACTCTCACGCTGTTGTGCAACACGCAGTTCGAGATAAATAGCCTCCGTAAAGAAATTATAAGACCTGCCCTAAATCCAAAATTTGCGGGGTTGTGCGAAACCCCAGCCACTGAGCCAGACACACTGCTCTTTGGCAAAGACCTCACGAAAAAAGTAAAGGATATGGAAGAGGCCTCTAAAAAACTTTCGGTCTCATGAGGGCAGGCCCCGGGACGAGCAAACCCAAAACAACAATACCCAAGCGGCAGCACCCCATCGCGTCCACCAGTCGACGTCTACCCTATGGGACTGGTGAAAGCTCGGGGTCCGCATATCACCACCTGAAGTCTTTTTTAGACCAAGGCCCAGAGCGGACCCCATGGAAAATGCGCCAGCCCCAAACATCACCGCCACGTCAGACAAAGGGCAAGACTCGCTGTTCTGGGAAGAGACAGAAGAAACACCCATAACCATGGAGGTAGGTGGGTCTGGTTCCTACCAGCATATAGAAAGTAGGGGCGCAATACTAACAGGGGGGAGATTACACCTGTTTAAGGAAGCATGGGAGTCTATCACGAGTGACAAGTATATACTCAATAGCATTAGTGGATACAAAATACAATTTATACTAGAAAAATTGCCGCCAGTTCAACATTCACCCCAGAGGAACTTTTCCCTCTCAGTTAAAGAGAAATGAGAGGGACAAGCTGAACTGGTGAGACTAATCACTAAGGGTATCATGGGAAAAAACAAAACATGAACCCTTGGAATTTGTGTCAAATATATTCACTAAAACTAAAAAAGATGGTGGGTGTCGCATCATCATTGACTTAACTTCACTAAATATGTTTGTTAAGTATGTACATTTCAAAATGGAAACGTTTGTTACCGCCAAACAACTGATTTCCAAAGGATACTTCATGGCAAGCATTGACCTAAAAGATGCTTACTATTCAGTACCCATTCACAAGGATCATCACAGATACCTGAAATTTACCTGGATGGGCAGCCATGGCAGTTTAAAGCATTACCCTATGGTTTAACATCAGCCCCAAGTTTATTCACCAAGATACTAAAACCAGCCCTGGCAATATTAAGAAGACAAAAACATATGCATATGTCATGGCATATCTTGATGATATCTTAATAGTAGGCAAGACCATGGAATTGGCATATCAGCTGTGTCAGCTACCAAACAGTTGTTCGAAACCTTGGGATTTGTCTTACATCCAGATAAATCTAAGTTGAAGCCATCCACAACCATGGACTACTTGGGCTTCACAATTAACTCAGCCCACATGTCTGTAACTTTGCCAAAAGACAAAACAACTGAATTGGCACAATCATGCAACAATTTAATGGTCAACGAGCGACCAACTATTCGACAAGTAGCAAGAGTAATTGGGGAAATGGTAGCAGCATTTCCAGCTACACAATTTGGACCTTTGCACTATCAAAACTTACAAAGAGCAAAGGTACATGCACTAAAACGACATGCAGGTCATTATGATCGTATCATGAAATTACCCACTGAAGCAATATCAGAACTACAGTGGTGGGCAGAAAATGTTTGGCATAGTTTCAGCCCTATGATCATCATTAACCCTACTTTAGTTATCCAAACAGATGTCAGTGCTCAAGGCTGGGGAGCGACTAACTCCATATCCAGCACGGGTGGTAGATGGACTAACCTAGAGTCATCATTACTACTTACACTGGGCATTAACTATCTAGAGATGTTGGGTGCCTTTTATGGTTTAAAAGCATATGCATCCAATATGCATCACTTGCATGTACGGTTACAAATAGACAATACTACGGTGGTGGCCTACATTAACCATATGGGCGGCATAAAATCGATACCATGCAAGACATATTTGGCTATCAGCAACTTACCTGCCAGGTAAGCTAAATACAGTGGCAGACACCAGGTCACGCAAATTTAATGACAACACCGAATGGATGTTAAACCCCAAAGTGTTTGCAAAGATTATTAAGCAATATGGCATGCCAGATATCGACTTATTTGCATCAAGGCTAAATCACCAGGTACCTATGTACGTCGCTTGGGAACCAGACCCTGAGGCAGCAGCGGTAGATGCTTTCGCGCTGGATTGGGGAAATTTCTTCTTCTATGCATTTCCTCCCTTCTGCCTCATCAGCCGTGTACTACGCAAAATACAAATGGACTCTGCTTCAGGTATTTTGATAGTACCCGACTGGCCTACACAGCCATGATTCCCATTACTCCACGACATCCCTCCGAACATCCACAAGAAAACAGTTTTTGTCCAGCATCAAAAAGTGGGAGAAGTACTGCTTGGATACAGGGACCAGCTACTCAACCGCTACAGTTACCAACGTACTGGAATTCCTGGCGAACCTTCACCACGATGAAGGACTCAGCTACAGTGCCATCAACACAGCTAGAAGTGCCCTGTCTGTCTATTTAAAACAAGCTCCAGGACAACTGGCCATGGGGTCCCATCCGCTGGTGGTCAAACTAATGAAGGGTATTTACAACTCTAACCCCCCTAGACCAAGGTACACCCATATATGGGATGTCAGTGTGGTCCTGACATACCTCAGGGGATGGCCACCAGCCAGATCCCTCAACCTGGAACAATCTTCGCTCAAAACACTCATGTTGATGGCAATTGTATCTGCACAGAGGGTCCAGTCACTACACCTATTGCGACTGGACAACATGATCACAGCTCCAGACCAGATCTCTTTCATTATCCAGGGACTGATCAAAGAGAGCAGACCAGGAACACCTAATCCAGTCCTGGAATTCCGGGCTTACCCGCCAGAACCACGGTTATGTGCCATGACCCACCTACTGTCCTACATAGACACAACCAAAAATATTCTAGGGAGTGAAAAAGCCTTATGGGTCAGTCATAAAAAAACCTTATGGTCGGGTGACGAGCCAAACCATTTCGAGATGGCTCAAGCAGGTGTTAAAAGCTAACATGTACAAATCTCACTCCACCAGGGCAGCATCCACGTCGACGGCCAAAAGAATGGACGTGCCTAAAGACCACATCCAGGCTACAGCAGGATGGTCGGGGGAAAGAACGTTCAGAACTTTTTATAATTAGCCGTTGGCAAAACCTGTTTTATTTGCAGAAATTTTTTTACAGACTGCAAATATTTAATTTAAGCCCAGGGGAGCAATTTAATTTCTTTGTTGTTATTGTTAAAAAATACCGTTGTGTTTTTCTACAAACAGATTCATTGATTGATTACGATAACACGCTTCCTCCCTCAAGGACTTCAGCAGTGAGTGAAGTAATAACTGTTACATGGTTTGAAATCACAGAGCTTTAAAATCTTCACGTAGTCACTCACGTGACTCCGAAGTAAAATAGTAAGATTAAACGAGAACTTACCTGTTTGAAGTTTGATCTGTATTTTATGAGGAGTCATGATGAGGGATTACGTGCCCTCCGCTCCCACCCTCAATAATATGGGTCAAACTGATAACTGATGTCTCCTTTTCTTTACTATGTTTATTTCAATAACTGTGTCTATCTGTGATTCCACACCGCTGCTTTGAAGTATGCCGCGCATGCGCGCTGAGCGGGTTCTTCACGTAATCCCTCATCGTAACTCCTCATAAAATACAGATCAAACTTCAAACTGGTAAGTTCTCGTTTAATCTTACTATTATCCCCTGTGTGTGTGTGTGTGATAATGTCGGTGTGTGGGTGAGATGGGGAGTTGGTGGGCCGAGGGGCCTGTTTCCACGCTGTATGGTCGTGAGAAGTCACCCGCGACATGTCGCCAGGAATCGCCTGGATGGTCGTGAGAGATCTCCTATGGTCGTGAGAGGTCTCCAAAGAGTCGTGGGGTCTTTCTGGTCGCCGCTGAATTTTGCAACCTGTTGAAAATTTCGGCGACCTATATCACAGGTGCCAGCAATCGCCTGTAAAGGAAGCGTAAGTGGGACGGGCCCTTAAAGGGTACAAGCCTCCTCCCTGTCATTCCCCCCCTCCCCCCCACCCCCCTCGGTAACTTCTACGTTTCAGTTACGTTTCAGTGAGATTACCACTATCAGCATTGCCATGTTTAAGGAAGAACTGCAAAAGCTGGAAAAATCAAAGGTGGACAAAAAATGCTGGAGAAACTCAGCGGGTGAGGCAGCATCTATTGAGAGAAGTTTTGGGTTGAGACATTTCGTTCTGAAGAAGGGTCACAACTCGAAACGTCACCTATTCCTTCTCTCCATAGATGCTGCCTCACCCGTTGAGTTTCTCCAGCTTTTTAAGTCTACCTTCAGTATTGCCATTGTGCGTTTTAAATGGTTTCTTTGGAGATCCAGTGAAGAAACAGTCCCACCGAGTCCGCACTGACCAGCGATCACCCCATACACTAGCATTATCTTACACACACAATTTATAATTTTACCAAAGCCAATTAACCTACAAACCTGTACGTCTTTGGAGTGTAGGAGGAATCCGAAGATCTTGGAGAAAACCCACACAGGTCACAGGTCACTCCGTGCAGACAGCACCCGTAGTCGGTATCGAACCCGGGTCTCTGGTGCTGTAAGGCAGCAACTCTACCGCTGCACCACCATACCACCCTGCCAATGTAAACTGACCGGATAGTTGTCAAGAAATGTTGACAGATCAACAGTCGTCAACTACCTGGCATAAGGCCAGGGGTGGTTATAAAGGTCACCTTGGATTTCAGCCATAAAAAATCAGGTTGTTGAGGTTAAAGAACAGGCTCCCGTGTAAGTGGAAGCGGCTTCCTGGAGCTACCCGTGCCAGTGGAGGAGGAACTCTTTGTACTTCCATATCCATGCTTTGATTTGGGTGTTGCCTCAGGATGAGGTGTGGCTGACTCTCAGTCTCTGTTTCAGGACAATGTCCATGGCCCGACAGGATGACCTGTGATGGATGCTCTTCCCTAGGGGCTCAGCTTTCGCTGAGTGACTCCAGCTTTTTGTGTCTCTTTAGTAATTGTAGTTGCTGGAACAACATTTAACCGAGACAACATCACAGGAGTATGGAGTTTCTGGAGTTTCTTGAGTGTGTGTGTGTGTGTGTGTGTGTGTGTGTGTGTGTGTGTGTGTGTGTGTGTGTGTGTGTGTGTGTGTGTGTGTGTGTGTGTGTGTGTGTGTGTGTGTGTGTGTGTGTGTGTGTGTGTGTGTGTGTGCATTTCATATAATCTATATTCCATATAATCTTATAATTGTAAAATTATAATTAATTATAATTAATATATATATATAAATATGTATATGCAGTTGGGAGAGAGAGTAATTTGTGTTCATAGCAAAAGGATTTGAATATAGGAGCAGGGAGGTTCTACTGCAGTTGTACAGGGTCTTGGTGAGACCACACCTGGAGTATTGCGTATAGTTTTGGTCTCCTAATTTGTGGAAAGACATTCTTGCCATAGAGGGAGTACAGAGAAGGTTCACCAGACTGATTCCTTGGATGTCAGGACTTTCAAATGAAGAAAGACTGGATAGACTTGGCTTGTACTCACTAGAATTTAGAAGATTGAGGGGGGATCTTATAGAAACTTACAAAATTCTTAAGGGGTTGGACAGGCTAGATGCAGGAAGATTGTTCCCGATGTTGGGGAAGTCCAGAACAAGGGGTCACAGTTTAAGGATAAGGGGGAAATCTTTTAGGACCGAGATGAGAAAAACATTTTTCACAGAGAGTGCTGAATCTCTGGAATTCTCTGCCACAGAAGGTAGTTGAGGCCAGTTCATTGGCTATATTTAAGATGTTAGATGTGGCCCTTGTGGCTAAAGGTATCAGGGGGTATGGAGAGAAGGCAGGTACAGGATACTGAGTTGGATGATCAGCCATGATTATATTGAATGGCGGTGCAGGCTCAAAGGGCCGAATGGCCTACTCCTGCACCTATTTTCTATGTTTCTATTCTATGTTTCTATGGTCCCCCAACGCAATATTCCACCTCTCCACCAATTCCAATATTGCTGGCCAGTGGTGGGGGGGGGCTTTCTGGAGCGCTAGCATGGGCGTTGTGAGCTGAAGGGGCGGGTTTCCAGAAGGCTAGTATGGACATTGTGGGCCAAATGGATTCTTGGGCTGGCAGCTCAGTCACTGAGGCCTGGCAGCTCAATCACTCACGCCTGGCAGCTCAGTCACTCAGGCCTGGCAGCCCAGTCACTCAGGCCTGGCAGCTCAGTCACTCAGGCCTGGCAGCTCAGTCACTCAGGCCTGGCAGCTCAGTCACTCAGGCCCGGCAGCTCAGTCACTCCGGCCTGGCAGCTCAGTCACTCCAGCTTGGCAGCTCAGTCACTCCAGCTTGACAGCTCAGTCACTCATGCCTGGCAGCTCAGTCACTCAGGCATAGCAGGCTGCCAGCTCAGTAACTCAGGCCTGGTGGGCTGGCAGCTGAGAAACTGTTAGAAATTCTGCCGAAAACAGGTGACAGACTCTGTGAGAGAGAAGGGGGAGAGGGTGGACAATCAATTTTAGATATGTTCATATTTTTTACAGTTCACAGCAATGAAGGGGGAAAGTCTACCTTTGCGTGGATCTCTGCAGCGCAAGTATGGGTGTTGTGCGCTGAAGGGATGGGTTTCCAGAGGGACCTGGACTTGCAGTTCAGTGAGTCATGGCTGGTGGGCTGACAGTTCACTAAGTCATGACTGGTGGGCTGGCACTTCAGTCACTTATAGCTGATGGGCTGGCAGTTCACTTACTCATGGCTGGTGGGGTGGCAGTTCACTCAGTCACCCTTCCTCCCTTCACCCCCCCTCCCCCCACTCTGCTCCTTGCCATCCTCCTCCTCCCCATGCATTCATTCCATCTCCTCTCAACCTCCCCCCCCCCCCCCCCATGCACTCTTAGTGGCTTTACAACAGCACAGCCATTCCTGCCTATTTGGTTCCCATTGTGATGAAGAACATGCAGGCATGGCAAGTGGAAAAAGGATTTATTAAAGTTTAAAATGTGAATGACTTAAAATATAACCTCAAAAGTCATCATTCAGTGCAGGCAGCAAGTCCAATCTCACAGCACGTCAAGTGGACTGCAGGCCAGCAAATCCAATTTCACAGCATTTCAAGCAGGACACACACACACACACACACACACACACACACACACACACACACACACACACCCACACCCACACACCCACACCCACACCCACACCCCCACACACCCACACAGACACACACAACTTCTTCCTGAACGCCATTAGGCTATTAAACATAGCAAATAAGCTCTGAACTACAAAATACTATATTATTTGTACTATTAGTTATTTGTTGATCACACACACCCTCCACCTCACACACACCCAAACACACCGACTGTCACACAGACACACACAAGACACACACACACCTATACACACACTCACACACAGCACCAATACTAAAATGCCAAGTAACTTCAGAATGTGGTAAGCATACTGAATCCTGTTACTAACCATATACTCTATGTAAGTAGTTTGAAAATAAGAGCACAGGTGTGTCTAACCCAAATTATTCAAATGTTTAAAGCCTTTTTTATTCTGAAACACTCCTCTAGAACTGCTGCTACTGCAAAAACGTGCTTTAAATAACTTTCAACAAACACACACACTCACCATATATATGGCAGTAAGCTCTCTTGAATTACTCAAACAGCTCAGCGCGGCGTCTCCACTTGGGGCCTTCCGCACTCAGCGCGACCTCTGAACTCACCGGAAATTACACAATCAGCACCACCTCTGAACTCACCGGAAATTACGCAATCAGCACCACCTCTTCACTAAGCGGAAGTCACGGAATGAGCGGCAATTTTGCATTAAACACAGTCCTGATCTAATAAAAAGTTTATTCACGGTTTATCCTTCCAAAAACTGTTGCACACTTCTCAATAGGCATGCCACTTCTCAATAGGCACGCCACGCTTCAATGGGCACATCACTTTTCAATTAGCCACGCAACTTTTCAATTAGCCACACATTTTCAATTAGCCACACAGTTTAATGGCCCAGTTTAAAGGCAGATAAAAACATTTATTCCTTCCAAACACAGTTCCAAATAAACCACATAAAACCACACTCGCAGTTTAGTAGACATGTGTTCAGTGTTATTCACAGCTCAGACTGAGAGTCATGGCCTCTCCCTCCCCCACCTTGCAGTGACTGAGCCACGTCCACACTTCCGGGTTTTATAGTCCCAACCCCCTCCCACCGGAAGGGGCGTGGTCTTCATGGCGTGATTGATAGGAGAGTGAATCTCTACATTTTTTAAAACATTAATGTCTTTTATTTTTCATCGATGGGAAAAATCCTCTGCGCCTGATGAGCGGAGGGGGGCTCTGCGTAAGATGGCCAAAAATCACAGCCGTAAGTAGTAGCGTTTTTTCTACAATCAATATACAGTGGAAACAAGAAGTGGTCAAGTTTAGACTTTTAATTATATAGATCATGAAATAGATCATGATGTTGTGCACTGAGGTGCTGTGGATTATACACTGTCTTAATCTCTCCTGCTCTCGTCTGACTGTCAGTACCTCCGCTGACTTCCAACCTTCACCGTAGCTACTCGGAGACTGTGTCTGATTGGCGGCCGAGTGATCAGCGCAATATGCGATTTGACACAATGCCCTTGGACGGCAGGAGACCTATTTGTTGATTGGATGGGAATTTTAAGGGAAGCTGGTCGGTGATTGGCTGACAAATAATCAGGCACAAAAAATTGATTAATAGGAAAACAAAAAAAAAGTCGGAATTCCGATTTAAATCTGATATAAGGCACATATGTTGGGTGTCGATTAATTCTAGACAACAGATTTTAAAAAAACAATCTAATCCCATTAATTCACTCAAGGTGTATTATGATGTGTTCTACAGTATGAAGTGTACAGCAAAACTTGCACTTCCAGAGTGGTTTATCGTGTTGTTTCTTCAACGGAGCACAGATGTATTTAAAGAGCAAAACATAAAGTGCTGGAGAACTCAGCAGGTCAGGCTGGATCTATGGAGGGTCCGAAGCAGGGTCTCGACCCTAAATGTCACCTATTCCTTCTCTCCAGAGATGCTGCCTGACCTGCTGAGTAATCCAGCGGGAATGGCTAGGCAACGTTTAGGGCCGGGTCCCTTCTTCAGGCATTTTTTAAGGGGTTGGGAAAGATCGAAAATTTCAAGTATTTAAATATGTTAACTATCACCCTGAGCACCGGCTCACCACAGGGCTGTGTACTAAGCCCCATGCTCTACTCCCTCTTCACTCACGACTGTGTTCCTGCATTCGACACCAACACCATCGTGAAGTTTGCAGACGACACAACAGTGATTGGGCTGATCACCAACGGTGATGAAACAAAATACAGGGCGGAGGTGCAGAACCTGGCGGACTGGTGCACACGTAACAACTTGTCACTAAACACCTCCAAGACCAAGGAGCTGATTATTGACTTCAGGAGGTCCCATAATGGAGAATACGCCCCAATCTCCATTTACGGGGAAAGTGTGGAGAGAGTGTCCAGCTTTAAGTTTCTGGGCACTCACATTTCAGAGGACCTCACATGGTCCACCAACACCGCTGCGCTAGTCAAGAAGGCACAGCAACGACTGTTCTTCCTGAGGACATTAAAAAAGACTGGTCTGCCCCAACAGTTGCTGACACGTTCTACCGCTGCACCACAGAGAGCATATTAACGTATGGCATCTCTGTGTGGTATCTCAGCTGCACGGAGGCGGAGAGGAGAGCTCTTCAGCGCGTCGTCCACAGAGCGCAGAGGATCATTGGGACAGAGCTACCTGCTTTGGAGGGCATCTACCACACGCGGTGCCTCAGGAAGGCCGTCAGCATCCATAAAGACTCATCACACCCCTGTAACGGACTGTTTGAACTACTTCCCTCCGGCAGACGTTACAAGGCCTTCTACGCCCGTACCTCCAGACTCAGAAATAGCTTCATTCCAAGAGCTATAGCGGCTCTGAACCGGCCCTGCTGAGTGCCCCCCACCCCCCCAGGACTGTCTCCCTCGGATGGTCACAACACACAGCTTATTTATTTATTTTACTTTTATTTTTCATCGGTTGGAGCTGCATACTAAATCTCGTTGCACTGACGTGCAATGACAATAAAAGTTATTATTATTATTATTATTATTATGTTGTTACGAATATAACTAGTAGTGTGGGATAAAATTCCATGATCCATAATTGCCACATACATACCAAGAAGTAGAAATGTAGAAAGTTACAGTGTGTAAAAAAAAACCGAGCTTTGTAGTCTCCTTGTACCAATCAAACGCCAAATTCAAAATTCTGTATTTTGAAAATGGACAAAGCAAAAAGTAGCATGTTCTCTAGAAAGGCTTATCCTGAAATAATTGATGGGAAGGGTGTGATTTTCAGTCAGGACGTCTGTATCATTCAGTCAGTGAGCTCGCGGTCCGGAGCCTTTCTCTATAGGGGGTTGCACGAAAGGTCACTGGGTCATAGGGCTCGACGCACGGAGCCGCTAAATCCAACTGGAAGACATCCGTCACTTCCGGTATATGTTATTAATGCTAGAAACGCGTACTTTCCTACCTGTTAAAAAACGCCAAAAGGTTGAATCTTTGCGCTGAAAAAAATTGTGGGAGTCGGGGTAAGTGTGAGAGACATGTACCCAACTTTAGAATTCCAAAAGTGAAGTAAAATGCTGGAGTAACTCAGCGGGACTGTCAACATTTCTGGATAAGTGCCAAAGTCTGCTTTGATTCAACTCATCCTGCACAACTGCCCTGGCCGGTTTCAGCAGCTGATGCTGGCGGTTGTCATATGACCGGTCACATGAACGAGAGCTCACGTGAAGCTCGGGCTCATTATTCAAACTCAGCAATACTGTACATGTAACATTGGCGACATTGCCTAGACCGCACAAAATACTTCTCTAGTCAAAAATAGATACAAAAAGCTAGAATAACTCTGCGAGGCAGGCAGCATCTCTGCAGAGAAGGAATGGGGGACGTTTCGGTCGAGACCCTTCTTCAGAATAACACCTCTAGTCACCCATCTTTTTTTTATCAATAAAGACATTTTTACACCAAATCTATCCTTTCTCGACACTGAAACTCGGTGACTGCTGACATTTGCTCGGCTTTGGCTGCGCTTTTCACGAACCTGGCTCCGGATTCCTCGAACAGTTCCGCCCATTGATCCGGGTTGAAGAAGGTGGCGGTGAATTCTGGAGCGAAGTCGGTGTATTCGAACCCCGGTGGGTAGTTCTGTTCCATAAACGCCACATAGCTAGGATCCTTGCTTTCCTTCCAGTGCCACCAGAACCACTCGCTGCCGAAGCTGGGCACGGAAAACACTCCCCAGTGGATGAAAATCCCAAACTTGCTCTCATCGTACCAGCTGGGTAAAGGTCTGCTGTCAAGACTCTTCCAGTTCGGTTGGTAAGGGCCATCGCAGAAAGCCCTGGAGCATAAATACCCGGTAAGGCAAATAAAACTCAAGAAACCCTTGCACCCCATGATCTGCATCCTTTGTAATAGAACAGGAAATGATCGCTCCTGTTACGTCACTTCAAGCAGAGACTTTCAACATGCAGCAAGCAATGCAGAACCAAAGAACTGCAGATGATTGTTTACCCAGGAAAGGCACAAAGTGCTGGAGTAAGTGACTCAGCGGGTCACACCGCAACTCTGGGGAACGTGGATAGATTACGTTTCTGGTCGGGGCCCTTCTTCATTAACATTTACAATTAATTGTAAATAATTCCGGTTTATCAATTTGTGGATTTAAACATTTCTTCCTCGGTGAGCATTTTCATTTTAAAATAGCAATGTCCTCACTTCAGGGTAACCTTTAAAGGTGCCGTTTTTTTAATTCAAAACGCTGTCGCATTTTGCGATAAGTAGCATTCACGATATGCTCTTTATGGAGCCTCCATTCTGAAGAAGGGTCTCAACCCGAAAAGTCACCCATTCCTTCTCTCCAGAGATGCTGCCTGCCCGGCTGAGTTACTCCAGCTTCTTGTGTCTATGCTCTTTTTATGATTTGTAAATATTACTAGCGAAGTTATGACGATGATAGGAATAATGCGATTTGTTATGAAAGTTGCTTTAATGTTCAGTGTTAAACTATTTTAGAATATATTATTCTTGAAATATATTTTGAACTTAAAACATTTTAACATGAATGCATATAATTTCTATACTGAATGGCGGCCCAACTTGCCCACACTGGCCAACGTGTCCCATCTATACGTCCCACCTGCCTGCATTTGGCCGACATCCCTCTAATCCTATCCTATGTCTAAATGTTTCTTAAATGTTGCGATAGTACATGCATCAACTATCTCCTCTGGCAGCTCGTTCCATGCACCAACCACCCTTTGCTTGAAAAGGTTACTCCTCACGTTCCTATTAAATCTTTCCTCCTCACCTATGCCCTCTGGTTCTTGATTTCCCCTACACTGGGCATGAGTGTGCCCAATCTATTCCTATCATGATTTTGTACAGCTCTATAAGATCACTGCACATCCTCCTGCGCTACAGGGAATACAGTCCCTGTCTGCTCAATCTCTCCCTTTTGCTCAGGCCCTCGGGTCCTGGCAACACCCTCATAAATCTTCTCCGCACCCTTTCCTGTTTGACATCTTTCCTACAACGTGGTGCCCAAAACTGAGCACAATACTCTAAATGAGGCCTCACCGACATCTTATACAACTGCAACAGGACCTCCCAACTTCTATACTCAATGCCCTGACTGCTGAAGGCCAATGTGCCCAAAGCCTTGTTGACCAACCTATCTGCCTGAGATGCCACATTCAACAAACTATGTACCTGTACTCCTAGATCCCTCTGCCCTACAACACTCCCGAGCCCCACCATTCACTATGTAAGTTCTACCTATGTTTGTGCTACCAAAATGCAACACTTCACATTTCTCTGTTAAATTCCATCAACAATTCCTCAGCCCACCTGCCCAACTGATCAAGATCCTGCTGTAATTTCTGACAACCATCTTCATGGCGGGACTGTCATATGAGGAAAGATTAGAAAGACTTGGCTTGTATTCATTGGAATTTAGTAAGATGAGAGGGGAATTTATAGAAGCATATAAAATTATAAAAGGACTGGACAAGCTAGATGCAGGAAAAATGTTCCCAATGTTGGGGGAGTCAAGAAGCAGGAGCCACAGTCTAAGAATAAAGGGGAGGCCATTTAAAACTGAGATGAGAAAAAACGTTTTCACCCAGAGAGTTGTGAATTTGTGGAATTCTCTGCCACAGAATTTAAAAGAGAGTTAGATAGAGTGCTAGGGGCTAGCGGAATTAAAGGATATGGGGGGAAGACAGGTACGGGTTACTGATTGTGGATGATCAGCCATGATCACAATGAATGGCGATGCTGGCTCGAAGGGCCGAATAGCCTCCTCCTGCAACTATTTTCTATGTTTCTATGTTTGCTCTATTATAGAATAGTTGAGATATCATGGAATTTCCTGCAGAAACCCAACCCAAATCACCCCATAATATATTTCTACATGTGTTTAAGAAGGAACTGCAGATGCTGGAAAATCAAAGGTACACAAAAATGCTGGAGAAACTCAGCGGGTGCAGCAGCATCTATGGAGCGAAGGAAATAGGCAACGTTTCGGGCCGAACCCCTTCTTCAGACTGATAGTGTTTCATACCCAGTGAAAATACCTGCAGACAGTGAGGGCGTGCTGAAAACAAAATTACAATTTGGTGACCAACCAAGTACAATGGAAAATGTTCTGTCACCTGTAAAGCCTGAAATCTTAGTAGCAAAACCAGGTAACAATGTTGATGGATAAATGTCATCAATTCTGCCTGTAGCATCATTTCGCAATTTAACCATGATAATCAAATCTTTCCTTTTTACATTTCTAAAATGATTCAAACACAAGGGCTCTATATTTTTGTTCATGTCTGATTCAATGGTTTGTAAGCCTACATCTTGAAGACCATTTTGAGCAAAAAAAATGTTGTATATAAAAGTAGGTTGATATGGATACAGTACAGAAGCTCATTGATCCAATATGCCCACACAGGCTCTCCACCAGAGCAACATGATGGTGAATATTTGAACATAAATACATTTTAACATTATACCATGACTGAAACAAAGATATTAATTTAACTCCAATTCTGTGCATCCATTTTCTCTTTAACAAACGTGCCGAAGAGGTTCTTCGCTATAGGCTTTAGTCTCTTTTAGTTTTAAAAACATACAATATCCAACATGGAACACTTTAACAAAGCTATACAATAGAATGTCAATAATCTGAACAATTACCATCCCACCTTTCCTATTGAACAGAAACGAGAAACAACTAATACAATTGTTATCATTAACATTTTAAGGGGCAAATAAATTTCAAATTGATACAACTTACATTTTGAACCCCTCGGGTAACTCTTATACTTTTCTTGCTTTAATAGAAATGACTCAGCACAGAATGTTCCTCAGTCACTCTTGTCAACGGTATCATAAACTTAAGACTTGTTCATCTTCGTCGGCCAGGATTTCTCGTGCTGCATGAACTTGGCAGCTTTCTGGATCTTCTCCCCCAGAACTCAGGAACTCAGGAACTTAGCCTTGCCATCAGGCTCTCTAGAAATCCAGCCAGACTCTTTGTCACTTTCCTGAAATTCTGTATCATGGTCTGTATGTGAATCTAAGTCGATAGGCTCATCAGAATTCGACGGATCTATGCAGTTAATGCACAGTTAATGCACAAGATTTGGCACCATCTTGTGCAGTTTTGGTTGCAATGCCAGTGAATGGCATCTTGCAAACTTTGCAAGTAATGATGTCTCTAGATCTGTCGACCTGGGAAAAGTTCAAACAATACAATGACATGAATGAAACGAGAAGGAAACACAAAATATTATTAGGAACAAATAGAACCCATTGCTCTTGTTGATCAGAGCAATAGACACATTGTAAATGTTGATGAGAATAAAATGATGAATTTAAGAAAAAGTGAAAGCAAAGTCCTGTTGTAATGCTGGCAAACAGTACCAACTAACAACATCAAGCTAAAGGAAAGCAAGAAATTCATTGTCCTATCAGGGACACATGACAATAAAACTCTCTTGATCTCTCTCTTGAGACTCAGGACTTCAAGTTCATTTGCACCTCTGCTAAATCATAAAGATTCATTTTTTATAATATACAGAGACACAACTATGATACTAAGGCAAGATGTTCAGAGATTCAGGCAAAATAGCTATAAAAGTTTTAGAAATTCCTTTAAATCATAAATGGTGTTTAATGCTAATGGATGTTTAATGTTAAGCAGAGCTACTTGTAGACATATTAAGGGGAAAGGTGAATATCATATAGGAAACCACCAAAACAGATCATGAGGCAGAAAAAGAATTCCACATCACATTTGATGTTATCCAAGAGATAATGTCAATATGGACCAGATGATATTTCTGCCACCTCCCCATTATTATTTACATTATTGTCTAACAGGTGTTTTTTCTCGCTTCAGAAAATATAGCACAAGCAGGATATTGAGTTCCTGTCGACTGCAAAAAAAAAAAAAACTTTAGTAATCAGCAAGACCTTACACTCAGGTGGTGGTTGCGGAGATGCTCAAGTCGTGTGACTCGCTTGTCACAGGAATTGTAATAATATGGTCTCTCTCCTGTATGTGATCGTAGATGTCGCTTCAAGTCAGATTTCCTCTTCACAGTATGTGTACAGAAAGGACACTTGGATCTCACCTTTCGTAATACGTTACAGTCTCCTTAGAAAGAAATTCAGATGCTTAGTGTGATCTTTGATTTAAATCTTTTTATTTGAATTTCACAGCAATTTGCATACATACAATGATAACAGACAGTGACAGTCAAGGCATAATTGTGCAACAGTATGTAAGCTACCCTCAAAGCCCTTACCCTTACCCACCTTCAACCCACCCGAATCAGGTCGGAACCAAACGGGGACAAACAACACTCACATACATACACATCCACACAAATATGGTAAGATAAACGAAACATAAAGTACTAAAAAAAAATAAAAGTGGGTCACTAATAACAGTAAATAAGTAAGTAATTAAATAATAAGTGTGGGGAGGGGGGGGGGGGAGTTAAGGGGAGAGCAGCTGCAGTAGAGCAGGACAATGGTGGAGAGCACTCAGTCCTCTTCCGAGTCCGGGGACAAGTTGAGAGAGTTAACAAGTTCCAAGAAAGGGTTCCATGTATCTAGGAATGTCTTGGTAGAGCCTTTGAGAGAGAACCTAAGTTTTTCAAGCTTTAAATTGTAAAGCACCTCCTTAATCCAGCGGGTGTGTGTCGGGGGACAGGTGAGCCTCCAGTTAAGCAAGATCAGTCTCCGGGCTAACAAGGTTGTAAAAGCTAGAACCCGTTTCACCGTAACAGAGAGGTTGGTGTTGGGAGGGGTACCGAAAATGGCTGACAGTGGGTTTGGAGGAATAGTCTGGCCGTAGGCTCTCCTTATCAAGTCGAAAGCACTCCTCCAAAAGGCTGCTAGCTTAGGGCAAGACCAAAACATATGGCTATGGTTGGCAGGAGATTGATTACATCTGTTGCAGGTGTCCCTAACAGCGGGGTAAATTCTAGATAATCTTGCATTTGTGTAGTGGACTTTGTGAAGGACTTTGCATTGGATTAGGCCATGACGGGCACATATGGAGGAAGAATGGGTCAAGTCCAAGGCAGAGTCCCATTGCTGGTCTGTTAGTTTTCGTATTCAGCTCACCCTCCCACGCAGCTTTTAATGAGGTATGAGGTTTCAATATAACCGACCCTAACAAGTTATACAAAACAGAGATGCATTTCTTCCGGTTGGGATCTAGAGCTAAGATGGTATCGGTCAGGGTTTCAGGGGGACGATTTGGGAAATGGGGGAATGTCTTCTTCACAAAATCCCAAATCTGGAAAAAACGAAAGAGGTGGGAGTTTGGGAGGCTATAGTTGGACGAGAGCTCCGCAAAAGATGAAAAGATGCCATCCTTGTATAGGTTTTTGATACTACTGATACCGTTGCTATGCCAGGTTTTGAATGCGTGGTCTGTACTTGGAGGTTTAAAGATGCGGTTTTTAAGCAGTGGGGTCAAGATGGAAGGGCCTTGTAAACCGAAGTTTTTCCTGAGTTGACTCCATATCTTGAGCGAGAGGGACGCAATTGGGCCTGCACCCACAGATGTTATAGGAAGGGGGAGTTGGGAGCATAGGACAGACCGCAACGGGAGATGTGAACTCGCCTTTTCCATGTGTACCCAGGTCGGTAGGTGGTCGCAATCATCATTCATCCAATACAGGAGTTTTTGCAAGTTAGCTGCCCAATAGTATCGCCTAAAGTCAGGAAGTGCCAAACCGCCGTCACTCTTAGGAGACTGCAGTATTGCCTTTCGGATTCTAGCCGGTTTGCTACCCCATAAAAATTTAGATATTGTCCTTTCTAATTTATCAAAAAAAGATTTAGTGATAAGTATAGGGACGTGCTGGAAAAGATACAGGAATTTGGGTAGGACGACCATCTTGACCAGATTTATCCGGCCCACGAGGGATAGCGGTAAAACTGACCAGCGGTCAAAATCTCTTTCAGCTTTCTCAACCAGAGGCAGAAAGTTTATGCGGAACATATCAGATAAGGGTGTTGTGATAAAGACGTCGAGGTAGCGAAACCCGTCCTCTGCCCATTTGAATGAGGTTAAAGAGCGAGGGAGCTGCTTAGCCAATGAGTTAATCGGTAATAGCTCACTCTTTTGGTAGTTAAGTTTATAACCAGAATACGCGCCAAACCGTTCTAAAATATTCGTAATCACAGGGAGAGAGCTGACTGGGTTCGAGATGTACAGGAGCAGGTCATCCACATACAATGAGACTTTATGAGTTGTGTCGAACCGTGTAATACCTTTAAAGCCCTTCTCTGAGCGTAACCAGACCGCCAAGGGTTCTATCGCGACAGCAAACAGAAGTGGTGATAACGGGCAACCCTGTCTGGTACCTCTCTGAAGGGGGAAGTGGGGCGACACTGTGCCGTTTGTTTGTACTGAGGCCACCGGGGACGAGTATAATAGACTGACCCAAAGAATAAAAATGTTACCGAGGCCAAACCTGTCCATCGCCTCATATAGGTACCTCCACTCGACCCTGTCGAAAGCTTTTTTGGCGTCGAAGGAGACCACTATCTCCGGGGTCTCACTACTCGGTGAATGGATGATGTTAAGGAGACGCCTAGTATTGTGGGAAGACTGTCGGCCTGGTATGAACCCTGTTTGGTCTAACGAGAGGGCATCACTCGTTGAAGACGGAGCGCAAGGGCTTTAGAGAGGATTTTGAGGTCCACATTAGGAGTGAAATTGGTCTATAGCTACTACAAAGCAGGGGATCTTTCTCCTTTTTAAGAATTAGGGAGATAGTAGCCCACGACAAGGTGGGCAGTAGGCGACGATGTAAAAACGCCTCATTGTACATATCTCTCAGGACTGGTGCGAGGAGAGCAGAGAAAGCTTTGTAATATTCTACAGTGAAGCTTCAGGGCCGGGTGACTTTCCGCTTTGCAGCGATGTGATGGCTGCTTGGACCTCAGCAACAGTTATGGGACCACCCAAGTCTCTCGTGGCTTCATCGTCAATTTGGGGAAACGTCATACTACTGAGCAAGTCACCTGCAGTGGGAGGACAATCGGAAACGTATAGTTCAGCGTAGAATTTAGCAAATGCTTCATTAATTCTAAGAGGATCTGTATGAATCTCCCCTAAGCTGGATCTAATGGCTGGAATTAGCCGTGACGTCGCCTCGGTTCTGGCCTGATGGGCCAAAAGCTTCCCAGCTTTATCCCCAGATTCAAAAAAGTGTTGCCTAGATTTAAGCAGTCGTAGCTTAGCTTTATTAGTAGACGTGAGGTCAAAGTCTGTTTGTAACCTAAGGCGTTCTCTATAAAGGTTAGGGTCTGGGTCAGATGCATATTTGTCATCAATGTCCTTTATTTTTTGTAACAGGTCTGCCGTTTGGGACGTCTTGTTCTTTTCAGGTTGGAGGCAAAAGAGATAAGTTGGCCCCTAATATAGGCTTTTGAAGCTTCCCAGAGTATACCTCTTTCTATGTCCGGTGAGTCATTCAGCTCAAAATATAAGGTGATTTGGGAGTGCAAGAATTGCATGTAGTGAGCCTCTGCTAATAATGAGGAGTTGAACCTCCACTGTTTAAAGGGGTTAGTTCGTTTACGAAAGTGGAGATCGAGGGAGGTTGCAGCGTGATCTGATATTACGATGCTATGATACTCGCTGGATTTGATTTTGGAGAGCAGTCTGTTATCTAAGAGAAAGAAGTCTATACGGGTATAGGTACGGTGCACGTGGGAAAAAAATGAAAATAATTTAGTCGTGGGGAATGTAAATCTCCATGGGTCTGTGAGCCCAAGTTGTTTGGCGAAAGCATGCAGAGCCTTACCTGATTTAGTTAAAGTAGAGGCTTTGTTCGAAGATCTGTCCAGTATAGGGTCTTGGACCAGATTAAAATCTCCACCCACAATGACGTGGTGATTTTCAATATTTGGGAGAGATGTAAAAAATTTGGTTACAAATGAGCTGTCATCCCAGTTGGGACCGTAAATGCTGGCCAATATGACAGGTGTGTCTTGCAGTTTGCTTAGTGTGATCTTTAACCAAATTGAAAATATCCGTAGCTGTAAATCTGCATATGACCACAGCAAATAGAAACACGAATCATAACAGAACATTACTAAGATTTAAAGATATAAGGTTGAAAATCGACAGAGGTTGAAATGTCTGACACTGGAAATTATATTATCTTACTTACTCATAGTATGTATCAAGTTATTATTTTCCTTCTGTATATCTGACATTTTCTTCAACCTAAATATGCAAATTTTGAGCAATATTTGCATTTCCTGCTCTAATTTCTCTTCACAAGGTTCTTTGCTTACTTGGATAACCCCTGCAAAATGCCTTAAAATGCTTACTCTGTCCATACAAATGGAAGCAGTTGCAGCAGTAATCAGAAATTTATACAATGGACAACAGTGACTTCCAAACAAATGACGATTCCAACTTCAGCTCTTGATTCTTGCTGGAAAATATGTGAATAGTGCTTCTCTGAATATGAGCAGAAATGGCCCTTGATCTCACTCATTAGGAGCAGTCCAACTGAGGGAATTAAAGTAATAACATTGAAGGTAGAATTGGTAGACAAGTTTACTCTTTGTAAATAAACATGTAAAGGTTTCCCCAACACGCAGACAACAATTGCAGTGAGCGTTTGCGACCAGAGGGGAGGATGTGCGGAGCTGTGTTTGACCTGCGGGTACTAATTAGCTAGGTTGGACTTTTTTTGTGCGAGCAGGTTTGGCCGGTTTTTCATGTTAGGTACATGCCAGCATTGTAACTCTGCTAGATCCAGAGTACAGGCCTTCAGTCCTACAGCTGGGTTATTGTCTGGCCAATAGATTTTGCTGTTTCCAGTTCTCTCATGGGGCTAAAAGGAAGTACCCGACCTAAACAATCCAAAACTAAATCTCAACTCATGCATACTCTCTGATTGGGGCATTATGCCTCTTTGAATTTATCTTCTGTTGCTTGGAGGCATCTCAGCCACAATATCACAAATATTATTTTCAATCTTTAATCTGAGTTATCCAGTATCATGAACAGGGTGGTCAATTTCACATGACTCTGACAATTCCTTTAGCTTAAAAAGTTATGGCTAGTCAACAAGTGGGTTTCAGTGAGGGTGTGAGAGTTCAAGATATGCATGTAACTGTTAAGAGTGAAGGGTATGGCTGGCAGGAGTAAGATGGTATAGGCAGCTGTGATCAAGAGTACCCTTGGAGGAGTTTAGGGGATTGAGTAATTTGCTTGGGAATGAATCCAGGAAAGGCAAAAGGGGGGCAGGAGATAGCTCTGGCAGATAAGATTAAGGAGTATCCAAAGAGATTTTATATTAAGCGAAAGGTGTGACAAAGTGGTCGTCCATGTGTGAAATCGCAAGAGGTGGGCAAAGTCCTGGGCATTGTAATAGCAACCCGAGAGGACAGCTTCTTCACAGAAGGCATTTGGAATGCACCACCTGACTGAGGTAACAATACATTTAAAGTCATTTGGAGAGGTACACGGATAAGAAGGTTTAAGAGGCATTTGGGCCAAGAAGCTCTATTACTCAATGACTCGATATGTGTTTGTTTGAAACAGCTAGAATGTAATGAACAAAACATTATTGCTTACTCTTTATTAAGGATCACATTAACAGAGTTTCTGAACAAGACGAATATAGCAGCAAATAACAAATTATATGTTTACAGGATAACTGTTTATTTACTGTGACCACATCAAATAAAGTCAAACTGCAGTATTTACACAAATCAGCAAATGATGTAGAAAGCCCCATTAAAAAGAAAGGTATTGAAAGAGTTACACATCTTCCTTATTTCCAAAGCAAATCTGTAATATTAAAGTGGTTGGCAGAGAAAACGACCCTCTATGAGTGCCATCAGTGTTCTTGGAAACAACATATACCCTGAAACACAATGAGCATATTGCAGGTATGATTCTCTGCACTGCCCGAATGTAATTTTGGAAAGCAGCAATTGAAGGATTAATTTAAAATCCTATAAAAATCACAGTACGTTTTTAATAATCTTCTGTTCAGTAAAAAAGATTTGATCCGATTATTGTAGAAGTTTGTACATCAAGTTTATTTTCAATAAAATTGTAAATAACCAGTAATAACTACTGGTTTTACTTTGATTCTGGCATTGTTTAACAGCGTTAACAACGTGGATTTTTTTGATCCAAAGCAACCTTTATAAAACTGTTTAAAACTCAAGTTCGATCATGGATCTTTCCCAGGTAGCACTTTAAAAAAAAAATCCCCAAGTCATGTGAAGCAATACAAAATTATAAAAGTATAAAAATCACACCATAGCTCATTCAACCTCAACATATGGAGTTTATGGTCAAAGATTTGTACTTTAGATAGTTTTTTTTTCACCTTACATTGTACTGAGTTGTCAGGTAATGTGCTTTGATTTACAAAATTATGTAATCTCCATTTTATCATGTATCATTCAATGTATAATTTTCATGCAAAAATTAAGTTTAATCATATTCTTTAATCACTTTCAGAATTATAAAATACATTCCTTTGTCATTCTCAGTAGAACTAAACCTTTTGCCGATTATGAAACACCTTCCATTTTCACTGTCCAGCCATTTTTTGAGGGGGCAGTAAATGGAGAAAGAGGGGACAGGGAGATGAGAAGGCCTTTGGTGGGAGAAGTCGTCCATTTCAGAGGTTTTGGGATTCCCAACATTGTCACCTGGAGAGATAGCACAAGAGCATGAAACGAGAACAATTCATAAGATGCATCTCAGTCTGGTGACAACTGTTTACCTCTTGACCACATTATCCTGCAGAGTGGTGAACACAGCCAAGTCCATCATGGGCCTATCACTTCCTTCCACCCAGCCCACCTTCATGGTACATTAGTATCAGGAAGTTGGAAGTGAAGGATGCCTGTTACTCTGGCCATTCCCTTTACTCTACCTTCTTGGAGATGACAAAGGAGCTCAAAAGGCTGAAGTACAGCTTCTTCTCTCTAACAGACTCCAGAATTAATCAACCCCTTCCAATAGGTGCGGTCATGTACCTTTACTCATAACTTTGCTTTATTCCATTAATTCACTTTTGTAATGTTTGCACAACTTCAGATTGCACTATAATCTGCACCATTCAGCTTTTTTGCATTTGTTTTTGTATTTATCATCACCATGTCTACCGTTTACTATAAACGTCATGTAAACTAGGAATTCTATGGTGCACATTACAAATTAATCCAAATCTGAAGCCTGGCTGCAGAATTGAAATGTAGAAATGTGTAGGTTTTTTCGTGCTTCTGGGAGATTCAAGTACGATGCCACTAAATCAGAAAAGGTGACAGATGAAAGTCCTGGAACCTGACACAAGATGCTCTTGCCTGGACCTGCGTCTGGCATGACAAACATCGCAAACGTGTCAACATGATAAAACATGAAGCTTGATATACTGCATGGTATGACTTCAGTTGCAATAAATTTTAACTCTTGTCATCAATCTAGACTTGGGGGACAAGTAGTGTTTGTGAGATGATTTATTGCAAGATCCTTTTCTCAAACTGCCTTGGAATAAATTGCCAAACATTATTGTAAAAGAAGTCGAGGAAAAATTAAATGGGAAGAACGCTATTTAATTAATATATAGGTCAGAAGGAAATGACAATGGGCCAAGTTTACTGAGGGTCTAATTTGCACTTTATGATCATAACATTTAAAGTATAAATTAAGTATAGTTATGGAAGGATAAAGATGAGTGAGAAAAGAACTGTCAGAGAGCAATATAAAAAAGACAAATTGCTGAATTGATGAGGAAAAAGCTGGAAAACTATTGAGATGAGGAAGTGGAAAGTTAATTGGGGATTTTTAGCGTTTTTTTGGTTGTGTTATATTCCAGGACAAGCCAAGCATGCAACCTGAATGAAGTAGATTACTCGTGGGATATTGAAATATCTAGAATAAATAAACGATGAAGCTAGAAATTTCAGAAAATGATCGAAGGAGTAAAGAATATCTAACTGTTGACTACAACCATTGTACAGCAGCAAGCGATGAATCTAGAGGATATTGGATTGCCCACAATAGCATGAGGTGGTCTGTAGGTCATTTCTGAGTGTACTATAAGTGGCAGAATGACTAGCTATTTATGCTTTTGTTACCAGTGAATGGGCAGAGAAATCCAAGTAGAGAAAGCATGAGGGAGCTCTAAGACTAGAATATCCTTAAACATAGGAGGATATATTATAATTTCCTCAAGCAAAATACATTGTTTTCTGACACTTAACAAATAAGGAACTTCTAAAAGACATCCTGGACAGACTATTGGAGACAAAAAAATAAGGAGACTCAGAATGAAAAGGGACACAGCTGAAGAATAATATATTGTAAGTGACAAAGAAGATAAACACGTAGCAAATGTTGGATAATTTAATAAAAAAGGAACGGGAGGGGTTAAAGAAGGAAAATTAAGTATATATTTGTAGGACAACAATAACCAGACTTAAATGTCTGTACAATTAGCAACCATGAAAACCAGGGCAAAAGCCAACATATTTGATGATGACTGTCAATTGGAACAGACTGAAATCATTGGAGACAACTGTGAAAGGTTGGGTAAAGACCAAGAAGTTGATTGGGAATGAAACAAGTTCTATATACTTACAGTGGTGTTTGGAAAGGTCTTTGGTGATTCCAGTTGTAGGATGTTGTCAATGGGCCACTTTGTAAATATTCCATAAACTGAGGATCCTTTACTGGTGTACCTAGAAGGAAGAAAAGAGCAGAATGCAAAGGTGAGCTGTGAATTAAAACACTGCTTGCCACAGAAGGCTGTGGAGGCCACGTCAATGGATATTTTTAAGGCAGAGATAGATAGATTCTTGTTTAGTATGGGTGTCAGCGGTTTTGGGATGAAGGCAGGAGAATGGGGTTAGGAGGGAGAGATACATCACCCGTGATTGAATGGCAGAGTAGACTTGTTGGGCCGAATAGCCTAATTCTGCTCCTATCACTTATGACCTAAGAGTCTTCTGTGCAACATGAGTGAAGCATAAACAGCAAGCTCACAGCATGAGACTAGTTCTATAGCTATTGAGTAGTGCCCTCTTGCAGTCTGACCCAAGTAGGGTACAAATGCTGCCATGATCTGGTTCATGACAGATCCATTTCATTCTTCTGTATTTCAAGCAATTGTACACTTCTCCAATTATTCAGTCCTCATTAAATTATCGGAAGTTGTCAAAATGAACACTGAACTTTCAATAGATAACATATCTCCCCCCCCCCCCCCCCCCCCATCCCAAGACATTACAATAAATTCAATTCCAACAAAGAATGACAGATCTGAAACATTGACCATTTCTCCTTTCACAGATGCAGCTGAACCTGCTGAGCTTTTCCAGCATTTTCTGCTTCAATAACTTCACTACCCAGCACCATTTCTGCTGGATTCCGACTTTATCTATCATTAGAGGAGTGAACAATGGTATCTCCCCACAGTTCTAACAATCAGGTGATATCCAAAAGCTGGACTGCTAAAAGATATTTTCTTAAAACTAAAAAAAATGATGAAACTGCGCCCCCTGACATCAGGTTAATTTATATTTAAGATTCGAAAATTGGTGAATAATTGAGGCACTCCAGTAAAATGGAGTAGATTCAACTTTCACCTCAGGAAGTAATTCAGGAGTCTTCCAAGTTTTCATCTTATAGACTTGAAGCTGAATCTATTAAAAAAATTCCCCAAAAGTAAATGAGTAGAAGTTTGTACATTTTTCCTGTGACCTCATGGGTTTCCTCCCACATCCCAAAGACATGGGGGTTTGTAGGTTAATTTGTGTCTATAAATTGCCCCAGTGCATAGGGAATGGGTGCAAAAGTGGAAAAACAGAATTAGTGTGAACAGGTGATCGATGGTTAGTATGGACTCAGTTGGAGCCTGTTTCTATGCTGTATCTTTCAATCAATCAACTCCCCTTTAATCATTTACCTGAACTATGGGGTAATTTACAGTGACCAATTAATCTACCAGTATCTCTTTGGGACGAGGGAGGAAAGAAAATGGTCACAGAGAGAGCGTGCAAACTCCACTCAAGACAGCACCCGAGGTCACGATCAATTCCAGATCCCTGGAGCTGAGGCAGCAGTACTAATCATTGCACCATCTTGCCTCCCATCTTTAAACATGAAGTGACTGAATATAGGAATGAAGAATGATGCAAAGTGAAAATAAATAGTTGCTACATTTAAACCTGATGGATATTACCATATTATATTTGTAGAGGTCTCTTTCTGAACTCTCCATGGTGTTGATGCATATATTGCTTCACCATTAACACGCAGCCACTGTCCCAGGCCACGCAACCTTTCCTCAAAAATAGGAGCGATGGTGCCGTCTTTCGTTGGACCGATGTTGAGCAGGAAGTTGCCACCATAAGCGATAGTATCCAGTAAATTCTGCCAGAAAGAGAGAGATTTTGCAATGATCTCCAATACCACAGTTCTGATTCTAATTCCAGGCCTCATTACAACAATGGACCATTATATTTTGGCACAATTTCTCAACACCATCCCAGAGAACCTACTGGGTTGCTACTGTGCACATCACCCAGGTTGCTAAATAAATAGTAGTATTTGCACATGATTAACTAGCTTTAGCATCCACACCATAACATAAAAATACTGTGTAAAGAATTTCCAATTATTTGAAAAGTCCTTGCTTTAATCAAACTCAAAGCACCACCACTTAATGGCAATCTTGGGGCAATTGCGACTTTGTTTCTCCATAAATATCTGCTTGAAAGACATTGATTCAATGCAAACCAACCCACTAAAATGTACCCGGAATGGCTTTTCACTGTTACAGCTGGACTGAACACATGTTACAGTGTCCTGATTGAATACTAATATTTCTGGCTATTTCTTGGTCGGCTTAACAGTTGAACACAGCATCCCTGCACTGGGATCAGAAACATCCTGCTCAAAGTCAGTGACACATGGGTCAATTGTTATGTCCACTACTGATTGAGAAACAAGTAGGAAACTATCTGATCTCTGTGGCTCAGTTTCCATTTGTTTGCTAAGAAAGTTATCCCAGGAGGCCAATACACTTTTGCCTGGACTCATTTTCATTCCAGTGATGTACCATATTGATTAACCTGGAGTACATACAGTGAGAAGGGATGGCAGATCCATCACGTCGCTCATCATCATATTTCTGCGATATCCCCATGACCTTTTGTCGATTGAGGTGCACATCTCCCATTTGTGGTTCTGTAGTTCACCGGGACTGTATTTGTCTTTGCAGTCGTAGAAGCCACCGTGTTTACAAGCGCAGCCAACTCCCCAGCGGTCATTAGTTACCACAGTATCCTAGTGACAGAAATTATATATTTTTTAAACTTGTATTTAGATAGCAGTTTTACAACCACACCATGTTACCAAACACTATACAGCACCGTTGTGGATAATGTAAGAAACATGCTAGCAGGTCAACACAAAGCAAGGTCTCAAAACAACAAGGAAATTGCTGACATTCAGTCAAGGATTATTGTGGACAGGGCATAACAGGAAACACAATTTTATTACCAGAATCAATGTGCAGGGGACTGGAATTATTTCAATACATTTGTCTAAATACCATAAAATGGGGTGGAAAGTATCCACACGATGAAATTAAATTTAGTGAAAAAGAAAGAACAAAAAATAGTGCAACTTTGTCAAGGATACCTGGGATGTCAATAAAATTAATTCTGCAAGAAATGAAGAGAGCATAAAATAAAAAGATCCAATATGAAAACAATTAAGCTCGCCAACCCAGAGTACTTAGACAATCAGATTAGTGTGGGTATAGAAGTACTTCGATTTGATGTGAGAAGTGTGAACAAAAGTAGATAAGTTATTTTAAGAAGGCAATTCCATCCATTCTACATCGGTGAGACCAAGCGTAGGATTGGCGATCGCTTCGCCGAACACCTCCGCTCGGTCCACAATAACCAACCTGATCTCCCGGTGGCCCAGCACTTCAACTCCCCCTCCCATTCCGAATCCGACCTTTCTGTCCTTGGCCTCCTCCATGGCCAGAGTGAGGACCACCATAAATTGGAGGAGCAGCATCTCATATTTCGCTTGGGCAGTTTGCACCCCAGTGGTATGAACATTGGCTTCTCTCATTTCAAGTAGCCCTTACTTTCTCCTCCCCTTCTCAGCTCTCCCTCAGCTCTCTGGCTCCACCTCTTCCTTTCTTCCTCTCCCCCCCCTCCCCCCACCACCAACCCTCACATTAGTCTGAAGAAGGGTTTCGACCCGAAACGTTGCATATTTCCTTCGCTCCATAGATGCTGCCTCACCCGCTGGGTTTCTCCAGCATTTTGTCTACCTTCCATCAATTTAAAACAAACTTTAAAAAACTCAAACAATAACAACAATCAACTGCTTCCAACACATAAGATGCTGCGCACATTTCGAGTTGGTGATTGTAAATGACCAACGTGTTTAAATAAGGTGAAGTTGCAGCTCTGTCATGCACCTTGACATGATCTACAGACTCTCCCACAACTAAAAACCATGGCTACGTTGATCAAAATGTGGGGGGGAAAAACACGGCTAATCAATTGTATGATAGGGGAATTGTTCAAACAATTCAGTTCATTGTAAAGCCAACAGCTTTAATTGAATAGCTGAAGAAGTCTGAAGAATGGTCTCGACCCAACCACTCTTTCCCTCCAGAGATGCTGCCTGCCCCGCTGAGTTCCGCCAACATTTTATGTCTATCTTCGGTGTAAACCAACATCTGCAGCTTTAAATTCTTGTTAAGCACAGAAGTAAAAAAAACACAGGTAAATGAGCCTAATCCAAAATAGGCCAATAAATAAATTAAAAATGAGAAAACTGATCATTGTTAAATTATAATCATTGATACAGATCGTGAATATTGTTAATATATACCTTGACAGGACTATCATTGTAAAGCCAGGCGAGAAATCCAGTGGAATTCCAGTACGTATCTGGTCCCTCCCAGTCCCCATCTGACCAGATTATATCAGGTTTATATCTATCAAAACACAAAACAAAATGCCTATAATTTCTAGACATTCATGCTGCAAAAACCTGATTCTATTTATCAAGGAATGACATTGTCTTCTTTAAAAATGCCTTAAAATTAACATTGGTTCTTTTGGAATTCAACTCTAGGGAATTACATAATCTCAATTAGTTTGAACTGAAAATTATAAACACAAGATTCTTTTAGTAATAGTAATAGGATTACCAATATTATGAGGTTTAAGATATAAGCAGCAGATGAATTATGTAACTGAAATTATTTTGGCCGATTACGTACATTGTTGTTAAATCATATGGGGGAAATAAAAGAGAATTTGATGCTTTCACCCATTCATGTTACACCAGAGTATATATTTAAAGTGGAACAATATGACAGCCATTTAGTTGCCTTAGTGAAATATTCCTGCTAATATTAGCAATTTTTTCCATCCTGAGAAATTCTCAATACTCTCCGTGTGTCTCTGCCCTGCCCTCAACCTCACAGAAGAATCCGTGAGGAGCCCCACAAATGCTGCCTGATCTACTGCACAGTTCCAAGATTTATTTTAGATTTCCAGCATCTGCAGTTTTATTTTGATTTTCAAAACACTCAGACCACAGGCACCATCTACTGGTCTCTCTGTTAAAGGCATGAAACAAGAGGCACTGCACACATCAAATGTGTTTATTAGTGATGAGAACATATACAACAAAAGATTGCAAAACCATCATATGGCATTACCTCATGACCAGTTCGTACAGTTCTGGTAAAGTTTTTTCCACAACAAATTTCTGGGTCTTGAATTTGTTTAGCTTGTCATACAAGAAGAGAGGGTTAAACCACTCAAGGAGAGAATGGTACACTCCATAATATAACTTCCTATTGCAAAAGAACAACAATTTTGAAATATTAAATTCAGTTGGAATTTCAGCTTCTTTTACATAACCGCTATGCATGGTTAAAAATGGCCCAGAAAAAAACAGATTCGCTACAATAACAAAAGTAGTATTGGTTATAATGATCGCAGGATTAAATTTGGTATTCCTTTGACAAAAGAAGGGTGCATCAACTGGAGACACAATTTGCAGAACAAAGCATTTGAGAATCCATGAGTTTAGAGAACTGTGCCTCAAATTATCTACCTAGGACTGAACTGAGACATGTGAAAATAGAGACATTGTGCAGACATATAGCAAGACAAATATCAAATGTTACTGCAAGATCATCAAATCAGTGAAGGAATGCATTTTAGTTAGTTCGAAACTTATTACGCTTCCAGTTCAAAGAGTTCTTTGTAAATTGATGTTACTGACTGAGCCATTCCAGGCTGCAGGAGTGCACCTTGAGGGACACACCGGCTTGGTGAGGAATGCAAAGACTTTGTCAGAAAGGAACACAATCTAGAGTCCTGCCTCCACCAGATACTGAAAGGGTGGGTCCTGCATAACAGCCCCTCAAACGCTTGAACAGTATTATTCAGGAAGACCACATGAGTGGCAATGGTATTTGTACATAGAATATAAAGAAAGACATACACTGTTTATACTGTATTTACAGTTTATGATTTTAGGAATAACGATTATTTTTTGGGGGGGGAAATGCAGTGGACAGGCCACTTTAAAAACTGCTTAAAGGCCCACAGCAATACAATATCAAGGATAAAATTAAGGTTTAGTCTTTAAGAATAGAAATCTCAGCTACTCTCAGCATTTTTTGCTTTCAGGCATACTTTAGACATGAATTAGTACAATGAATCTGCTCTATGAACGTCAAGAATGGCAAACAACAACCTTCTTGACATCTTTGTCTATGTTTCCCATTATACCTTTATATCCAGATGAACACATCCCAGTTTAATTCAGATGTATCGCAAAAATACAGCAAGGTCTCAACAAAATGAAAGGTGAAAGTGAATAAAAATAGAACAGCGACATAAACTTTAATATTTCTGGAAATGCAATAAATAAAGTGACTGTCAACACCTCATTCAGAGTGTGACCCCTGGTTCGTGAAACCCTGAACAAATCGTGAATGTTTCAATGTAATAATTCCTAATTTTTCTGAACTCTAATGAGCATTCTGCTTAATCCCTCTTAGAAACATAGAAAATAGGTGCAGGAGTAGGCCATTCGGCCCTTCGAGCCTGCACCGCCATTCAATATGATCATGGCTGATCATGGCTCTTCATAAGATACTCCATCCCAGAAATTTTGTTCCATCTTTCCTCGGCTCTGGAGAACAGATTTGCACACAATAATCCAGGTGCATGCACCTGTAATTTCATTAAGACATTTTTACCCTTGTGTTCATAACCTCTGTAATAAAGAACAACAGTGGTGCAGCTGGTAGAGCTGCTGCCTCACAGCACCAGGGACTCAATCCAGATCTCTGGTATTGATATCTATGTAATTACTGGAAGGATAGGCATCAACAGCGGACAGGTTTCAATGGGCCAAACACCAAGCAAACTACCTGTGTATGAATGAAGTTATATGCTGGCTTTGGGAATTCTATTACACCTGGGACAAGGAGGCATCCCAGGTAGACATCTGCACACTCATGCCATCAAAGCATAATCATGGTCACATCTAATGGGTTATCAATCAATATTGCATTAAAATGTAATGTGGATAGATTGGAGAAGCTGGAACTGTTCTTGAAAAAGAAGAGGTTGTGATTGAATTGAAAGGATGTATTTAAAAATGATGAAAGCCGTTTATTTTAGTTTAGTTTAATATTATTGTCATGTGTACCAAGATACAGTTTTGTTGCGTGCTATCCAGTCAAAGACATGATTTTACATGATTATAATCAACACAGCATTCAAATACAGGGTAAAGTTCGATTAAAGATAGTTCTAAGTTCGCCAATGAGATAGATGGGAGATCAAGACAGCAGAAAAAGATTCTGTACAATTATTGTGGGCTTCATTTGTCTGTATGGACCAGGGCAATTATAAATACAGTGAACCTTCCCCAAATACATAATATTAAATACAGACCGTCTACGAACAGCAGCTGCCAGATCACCCACTAGATCTCGATGTGGTCCTGTGTCAATGGAGTTCCAGTTCCAGGACACTGGTGATCCCCAGTTTGTGAACCCTTCATGGTGTTTTGATGTCAGCACCACATACCTGAAAATATAAACCAAATACGTTTCTGCAACAAATTAGTCATTAACAACCAAGGCCAAAAGTAAAGTAAAGGGCCTGTCCCACTTTCACAACCTAATTCGTGACCTCTGCCGAGTTTGCCCTTGACTCGTACCCGCAGCATGGTCGTCATGAGGTCGTAGGTAGGTCGTGATGCTAGTCGTAGGTACTCATGGCATCAAGTCGGTCGGGGCGTTTTTCTAGCCTGATGAAAAATGTCCACGAGTAAAAAAAGGGTGTGAATTAGGTCGTGAAAGTGGTACAAGACCTTAACTCTTAGATATATCTGCGAGTCAACTTTATTTTGGCTAAAATACAGACCAATTCGAGTTGTGTGCTTGACATTTTAAAGATTTGATCAATTAGAGTGAAATGTGTGAACATTTAGTGTGCTTTTAATTTAGATGTACTGTAAAGGTTACCTATTCACAAGTTTTCTGGGCGACACAAGTGGCATAAAGAAATACATTTCTGCAACAAATTTGCAGCAGGAAGGCGATTAACAAAAATAATGCATTTTTGGAGATTACTAATTGAAATTTACAAACAGTAGTAGAAAAGCAGCCTTTACTCATAGCAGGGCTACCAACATTGGGTGAGTTGGGAGTGAGAAATTGGGAGAGACCAAGCCAGAGGGACCGTAGCGACCGAAGGTGCCCCCCCCCCCCCCCCCCCCATCCCGTGTTATGGAGCTTTTGCATTTTTCGGCTTGGAATTGTTCAATCTAGTGCATACTGTAGCGAGTCTTTTAACTCCACTTGAATGCAATATTTATGCTTTACATTGGATTAGCTATGAATAAGGTTAGGCTAAATTACATTCCTATTTACATTCCACAGTAGAGCCAGGCTCTGATCAAGAGGTGCAGCACATGTATGGAAGTCAGATTATAATCAAGCACTTGGCCTATGTTGACCAACCTGGGTCTCACTGCACACCTGGTACTATTCCTGACCCTGACTCCAGTTGTATACCTTCTCTCATTCCTGACCCTGAGTCCAGCCTTACACCTGGCCCCCTATTCTACCCTGATCATAGCTGCTTACCTGCTTAGGTTTCCAGCGCTGAACACTCCCATTGTCTCAGCTTTGACTGCACACCTAGTACTATTCCAGACCTTGACTCTGGATGCACACTTGGCCTTGCTCCTAGCACCTCTGCACTAGCAATCTATCTGGCCCACATATAAAGCCCCATATCTGACACCCTGGACTTAACCTATTATGTTTAAGTCCACATGTGCTTATCTAATACGGTAATCTTTTATGGGGCACTTCACGGACCAAATTTTTGATAACAAAATTTGCTACATCCATTGGCTCCCTTGTTATCTAACATGCTAGTTACTTTGTCAAAGAAGTCATCAATTGGTTGAACACAATTTCTCATCCATAAAAGGCACTGCAAAGGGTTGCTTGGGGGGTTTGGGTTGAAGTGAAAAGGCTGAACCCCCAAGCAACCCTCTGCAGTGCCTTTTTACTTCAACCCAAACCCCCCAAGCAACCCTTTGCAGTGCCTTGTTACTTCAACCCAAAACCCCCAAACAACCCTTTGCAGTGCCTATTTACTTCAACCCAAAACCCCCAAACAACCCTTTGCAGTGCCTTTCTACTTCAACCCAAAACCCCCAAACAACCGCTTGCAGTGCCTTTTTAACTTCAACCCAAACCCCCCCAAACAACCATTTGCAGTGCCTTTTTACTTCAAACCAACCATATTTTCATTTTCAAACCACATTAAGGGCACTCACAGTTGAGTAGACATTTGTTCAGTATTATTCAGAGCGCAGAGAGACGTGACCCTCTCACTTCCTCCATCTTGCAGAGACTGAGTGAGGGACACCACTTCCGGGTTTATAGTCCCTCCCCCTCCCACCAGCAGGGGCAGCAGAGAGAATGGCAAAACATTTTTAAACATTAATATATCTCTGATTTTCCAACGATGAGAAAAATCCTGTAGTCCAGTCCGGCAGAGGGGGGCTCTGAGCGAGGTGGCCAAAAATGACGGCCATAAGTGGTGACGTTTTCTCGGATATCACATCGCAGTGAGTCAAAAGCGGTCAAGATCTTACTTTTAGTAATATAAAGATTATGAAATTGTACACTAAGGTGCTATGGATTATACACTGTCTTAATCTCCTCTGCGTATCAAAAACAGGAAGGCAGTTTACTATCTAAATGGTGTCAAGTTATATATATGTCTCAGTAAGATCTCCTCTCATCCTTATAAGCCTATAACCCCCACAATTAAAATGTGGATTGTGGAAATATCGGAGACCCTACATCTAGAAAGAATTAGACTTGTCTTAATGGACAAACACAAATTTTTTGTTAAAATATGGGCTCCATTCATTAACTATTTGAAGGGATAGATTGGCCCGGCGCGGAAACCCAACTGAAGCTTGAACTCAGGATTAGATGAAAAGTTATACCCTGTACTTTATAATCTACAAACTTATCTCCAATGACGTATTATAAGTAATTCATTCCACCTTTTCTCTTTTTTGATATTTGTAATTCTCTTTTTTCTCTTTCTCTCTCTTTCTATCTATATAAAAAAACACTAGAAGCAGAATTAATTGAAAATTTTAATAATGTATATGAAAAGTTTTTTTTACTATAATATGTAACTATACTTTATAATATGTTTGCTTCTAATAAAAATATTTTTTTAAAAATTAAAAAATGGTGTCAAGTTGACAAAAGGGGAAGTACAACGGGATCTGGGGGTCCTTGTTCATCAGTCTATGAAAGTAAGCATGCAGGTACAGCAGGCGGTGAAGAAAGCGAATAGCATGTTGGCCTTTATAACAAGAGGATTCGAGTATAGGAGCAAAGAGGTCCTTCTGCAGTCGTACAGGGCCCTAGTGAGACCACACCTGGAGTATTGTGTGCAGTTTTGGTCCCCTAATTTGGGGAAGGACATTCTTGCTATTGAGGGAGTGCAGCGTAGGTTCACAAGGTTAATTCCCGGGATGGCAGGACTGAAGTATGCTGAGAGAATGGAGCGGCTGGGCTTGTACATTCTGAAGTTTAGAAGGATGAGAGGGTATCTTATTGAGACATATAAGATTGTTAAGGGTTTGGACATGCTAGAGGTAGGAAACATGTTCCTGATGTTGGGGTAGTCCAGAACCAGGGGCCACAGTTTAAGAATAAGGGGTGAGCCATTTAGAGACGAGGAAACACTTTTTCTCACAGAGAGTTGTGAGTCTGTGGAATTCTCTGCCTCAGAGGGCGGTGGAGGCCGGTTCTCTGGATGCTTTCAAGAGAGAGCTAGATAGGGCTCTTAAAAATAGCGGAGTCAGGGGATATGGGGAGAAGGCAGGGACTGGGTGCTGATTGGGGATGATCAGCCATGATCACATTGAATGGCGGTGCTGGCTCGAAGGGCCGAATGGTCTACTCCTGCATCTATTGTCTATTGTTATTCGCTCCACAGATGCTGCCTGACCCGGTGAGTTTCACCAGCACTTTGTGTTTTGCTCAAGTTTCCAGCATCTGCACTTCCTTGTATCACACTTGCACTAGCTCTGCCATTCCACCCCATTGCCCCTTCCTTCACCTTCGTGGAGGAATTGGTGTTGAGATAAATTATCGCCAGTGCCAGGTTCAACACATGTTCTGACAGAAAGGATACAAAGTGCTGGAGTAAGGTAGGCGGGTCAGGCAGCATCGTTGGAGAACATGGATAGTCAGGGCTGGCCTTAGGAGGTGTGGGGCTCAATTGGAAACAATTTTGGTGAGCCCCAGGTTCCCAGCCAAGGTCTGTCAGGCCTGTTATTTAGTATATGCTAGACTAAGTGGGATCCGTTGGGTTCCAGCTTCACACTGGAGACCTGGTCTATTATCTGAATGGTGGCCGATTAGGAAAAGGGGAGATGCAACGAGACCTGGGTGTCATGGTACACCAGTCATTGAAAGTGGGCATGCAGGTGCAGCAGGCAGTGAAGAAAGCGAATGGTATGTTAGCATTCATAGCAAAAGGATTTGAGTATAGGAGCAGGGAGGTTCTACTGCAGTTGTACAGGGTCTTGGTGAGACCACACCTGGAGTATTGCGTACAGTTTTGGTCTCCTAATTTGAGGAAAGACATTCTTGCCGTAGAGGGGGTACAGAGAAGGTTCACCAGACTGATTCCTGGGATGGCAGGACTTTCATATGAAGAAAGACTGGATAGACTTGGCTTGTACTCGCTAGAATTTAGAAGATTGAGGGGGGATCTTATAGAAACTTACAAAATTCTTAAGGGGTTGGACAGGCTAGATGCAGGATTGTTCCTGATGTTGGGGAAGTCCAGAACAAGGGGTCACAGTTTAAGGATAAGGGGGAAATCTTTTAGGACCGAGATGAGAAAAACATTTTTCACAGAGAGTGCTGAATCTCTGGAATTCTCTGCCACAGAAGGTAGTTGAGGCCAGTTCATTGGCTATATTTAAGATGTTAGATGTGGCCCTTGTGGCTAAAGGTATCAGGGGGTATGGAGAGAAGGCAGGTACAGGATACTGAGTTGGATGATCAGCCATGATTATATTGAATGGCGGTGCAGGCTCAAAGGGCCGAATGGCCTACTCCTGCACCTATTTTCTATGTTTCTATTCTATGTTTCTATGGTCCCCCAACGCAATATTCCACCTCTCCACCAATTCCAATATTGCTGGCCAGTGGTGGGGGGGGGGCTTTCTGGAGCGCTAGCATGGGCGTTGTGAGCTGAAGGGGCTGGTTTCCAGAAGGCTAGTATGGACATTGTGGGCCAAATGGATTCTTGGGCTGGCAGCTCAGTCACTGAGGCCTGGCAGCTCAATCACTCACGCCTGGCAGCTCAGTCACTCAGGCCTGGCAGCCCAGTCACTCAGGCCTGGCAGCTCAGTCACTCAGGCCTGGCAGCTCAGTCACTCAGGCCTGGCAGCTCAGTCCCTCAGGCCTGGCAGCTCAGTCACTCAGGCCCGGCAGCTCAGTCACTCCAGCTTGGCAGCTCAGTCACTCCAGCTTGACAGCTCAGTCACTCATGCCTGGCAGCTCAGTCACTCAGGCATGGCAGGCTGCCAGCTCAGTAACTCAGGCCTGGTGGGCTGGCAGCTGAGAAACTGCTAGAAATTCTGCCGAAAACAGGTGACAGACTCTGTGAGAGAGAAGGGGGTGAGGGTGGACAATCAATTTTAGAAATGTTCATATTTTTTACAGTTCACAGCAATGAAGGGGGAAAGTCTTCCCTTGCGTGGATCTCTGGAGCGCAAGTATGGGTGTTGTGCGCTGAAGGGATGGGTTTCCAGAGGGACCTGGACTTGCAGTTCAGTGAGTCATGGCTGGTGGGCTGACAGTTCACTGAGTCATGACTGGTGGGCTGGCACTTCAGTCACTTATAGCTGATGGGCTGGCAGTTCACTTACTCATGGCTGGTGGGGTAGCAGTTCACTCAGTCACCCCTCCTCCCTTCACCCCCCCCCCACTCTGCTCCTTGCCATCCCCCTCCCCCCACGCATTCTGTCCATCTCCTCTCAACCTCCCCCCCCCCCCCCCCCCCCATGCACTCTTAGTGGCTTTACAACAGCACAGCCATTCCTGCCTATTTGGTTCCCATTGTGATGAAGAACATGCAGGCATGGCAAGTGGAAAAAGGATTTATTAAAGTTTAAAATGTGAATGACTTAAAATATAACCTCAAAAGTCATCATTCAGTGCAGGCAGCAAGTCCAACCTCACAGCACGTCAAGTGGACTGCAGGCCAGCAAATCCAATTTCACAGCATTTCAAGCAGGACACACACACACACACACACACACACACACCCACACCACACACCCACACAGACACACACAACTTCTTCCTGAACGCCATTAGGCTATTAAACATAGCGAATAAGCTCTGAACTACAAAATACTATATTATTTGTACTATTAGTTATTTGTTGATCACACACACCCTCCACCTCACACACACCCAAACACACCGACTGTCACACAGACACACACACAGAGACACACACACCTATACACACACTCACACACAGCACCAATACTAAAATGCCAAGTAACTTCAGAATGTGGTAAGCATACTGAATCCTGTTACTAACCATATACTCTATGTAAGTAGTTTGAAAATAAGAGCACAGGTGTGTCTAACCCAAATTATTCAAATGTTTAAAGCCTTTTTTATTCTGAAACACTCCTCTAGAACTGCTGCTACTGCAAAAACGTGCTTTAAATAACTTTCAACAAACACACACACTCACCATATATATGGCAGTAAGCTCTCTTGAATTACTCAAACAGCTCAGCGCGGCGTCTCCACTTGGGGCCTTCCGCACTCAGCGCGACCTCTGAACTCACCGGAAATTACACAATCAGCACCACCTCTGAACTCACCGGAAATTACGCAATCAGCACCACCTCTTCACTAAGCGGAAGTCACGGAATGAGCGGCAATTTTGCATTAAACACAGTCCTGATCTAATAAAAAGTTTATTCACGGTTTATCCTTCCAAAAACTGTTGCACACTTCTCAATAGGCATGCCACTTCTCAATAGGCACGCCACGCTTCAATGGCCACATCACTTTTCAATTAGCCACGCAACTTTTCAATTAGGCACACATTTTCAATTAGCCACACAGTTTAAAGGCCCAGTTTAAAGGCAGATAAAAACATTTATTCCTTCCAAACACAGTTCCAAATAAACCACATAAAACCACACTCGCAGTTTAGTAGACATGTGTTCAGTGTTATTCACAGCTCAGACTGAGAGTCATGGCCTCTCCCTCCACCACCTTGCAGTGACTGAGCCACGTCCACACTTCCGGGTTTTATAGTCCCAACCCCCTCCCACCGGAAGGGGCGTGGTCTTCATGGCGTGATTGATAGGAGAGTGAATCTCTACATTTTTTTAAACATTAATAAGTCTTTTATTTTTCATCGATGGGAAATATCCTCTGCACCTGATGAGCGGAGGGGGGGCTCTGTGTAAGATGGCCAAAAATCACAGCTGTAAGTAGTAGCGTTTTTTCTACAATCAATATACAGTGGAAACAAGAAGTGGTCAAGTTTAGACTTTTAATTATATAGATCATGAAATAGATCATGATGTTGTGCACTGAGGTGCTGTGGATTATACACTGTCTTAATCTCTCCTGCTCTCGTCTGACTGTCAGTACCTCCGCTGACTTCCAACCTTCACCGTAGCTACTCGGAGACTGTGTCTGATTGGCGGCCGAGTGATCAGCGCAATATGCGATTTGACACAATGCCCTTGGACGGCAGGAGACCTATTTGTTGATTGGATGGGAATTTTAAGGGAAGCTGGTCGGTGATTGGCTGACAAATAATCAGGCACAAAAAATTGATTAATAGGAAAACAAAAAAAAAGTCGGAATTCCGATTTAAATCTGATATAAGGCACATATGTTGGGTGTCGATTAATTCTAGACAACAGATTAAAAAAAAACAATCTAATCCCATTAATTCACTCAAGGTGTATTATGATGTGTTCTACAGTATGAAGTGTACAGCAAAACTTGCACTTCCAGAGTGGTTTATCGTGTCGTTTCTTCAACGGAGCACAGATGTATTTAAAGAGCAAAACATAAAGTGCTGGAGAACTCAGCAGGTCAGGCTGGATCTATGGAGGGTCCGAAGAAGGGTCTCGACCCTAAATGTCACCTATTTCTTCTCTCCAGAGCTGCTGCCTGACCTGCTGAGTAATCCAGCGGGAATGGCTAGGCAACGTTTAGGGCCGGGTCCCTTCTTCAGGCATTTTTTAAGGGGTTGGGAAAGATCGAAAATTTCAAGTATTTAAATATGTTAACTATCACCCTGAGCACCGGCTCACCACAGGGCTGTGTACTAAGCCCCATGCTCTACTCCCTCTTCACTCATGACTGTGTTCCTGCATTCGACACCAACACCATCGTGAAGTTTGCAGACGACATAACAGTGATTGGGCTGATCACCAACGGTGATGAAACAAAATACAGGGCGGAGGTGCAGAACCTGGCGGACTGGTGCACACGTAACAACTTGTCACTAAACACCTCCAAGACCAAGGAGCTGATTATTGACTTCAGGAGGTCCCATAATGGAGAATACGCCCCAATCTCCATTTACGGTGAAAGTGTGGAGAGAGTGTCCAGCTTTAAGTTTCTGGGCACTCACATTTCAGAGGACCTCACATGGTCCACCAACACCGCTGCGCTAGTCAAGAAGGCACAGCAACGACTGTTCTTCCTGAGGACATTAAAAAAGACTGGTCTGCCCCAACAGCTGCTGACACGTTCTACCGCTGCACCACAGAGAGCATATTAACGTATGGCATCTCTGTGTGGTATCTCAGCTGCACGGAGGCGGAGAGGAGAGCTCTTCAGCGCGTCGTCCACAGAGCGCAGAGGATCATTGGGACAGAGCTACCTGCTTTGGAGGGCATCTACCACACGCGGTGCCTCAGGAAGGCCGTCAGCATCCATAAAGACTCATCACACCCCTGTAACGGACTGTTTGAACTACTTCCCTCCGGCAGACGTTACAAGGCCTTCTACGCCCGTACCTCCAGACTCAGAAATAGCTTCATTCCAAGAGCTATAGCGGCTCTGAACCGGCCCTGCTGAGTGCCCCCCACCCCCCCTGGACTGTCTCCCTCGGATGGTCACAACACACAGCTTATTTATTTATTTTACTTTTATTTTTCATCGGTTGGAGCTGCATACTAAATCTCGTTGCACTGACGTGCAATGACAATAAAAGTTATTATTATTATTATTATTATTATTATTATTATTATTATTATTATGTTGTTACGAATATAACTAGTAGTGTGGGATAAAATTCCATGATCCATAATTGCCACATACATACCAAGAAGTAGAAATGTAGAAAGTTACAGTGTGTAAAAAAAAACCGAGCTTTGTAGTCTCCTTGTACCAATCAAACGCCAAATTCAAAATTCTGTATTTTGAAAATGGACAAAGCAAAAAGTAGCATGTTCTCTAGAAAGGCTTATCCTGAAATAATTGATCGGAAGGGTGTGATTTTCAGTCAGGACGTCTGTATCATTCAGTCAGTGAGCTCGCGGTCCGGAGCCTTTCTCTATAGGGGGTTGCACGAAAGGTCACTGGGTCATAGGGCTCGACGCACGGAGCCGCTAAATCCAACTGGAAGACATCCGTCACTTCCGGTATATGTTATTAATGCTAGAAACGCGTACTTTCCTACCTGTTAAAAAACGCCAAAAGGTTGAATCTTTGCGCTGAAAAAAATTGTGGGAGTCGGGGTAAGTGTGAGAGACATGTACCCAACTTTAGAATTCCAAAAGTGAAGTAAAATGCTGGAGTAACTCAGCGGGACTGTCAACATTTCTGGATAAGTGCCAAAGTCTGCTTTGATTCAACTCATCCTGCACAACTGCCCTGGCCGGTTTCAGCAGCTGATGCTGGCGGTTGTCATATGACCGGTCACATGAACGAGAGCTCACGTGAAGCTCGGGCTCATTATTCAAACTCAGCAATACTGTACATGTAACATTGGCGACATTGCCTAGACCGCACAAAATACTTCTCTAGTCAAAAATAGATACAAAAAGCTAGAATAACTCTGCGAGGCAGGCAGCATCTCTGCAGAGAAGGAATGGGGGACGTTTCGGTCGAGACCCTTCTTCAGAGTAACACCTCTAGTCACCCATCTTTTTTATCAATAAATACATTTTTACACCAAATCTATCCTTTCTCGACACTGAAACTCGGTGACTGCTGACATTTGCTCGGCTTTGGCTGCGCTTTTCACGAACCTGGCTCCGGATTCCTCGAACAGTTCCGCCCATTGATCCGGGTTGAAGAAGGTGGCGGTGAATTCTGGAGCGAAGTCGGTGTATTCGAACCCCGGTGGGTAGTTCTTTTCCATAAACGCCACATAGCTAGGATCCTTGCTTCCCTTCCAGTGCCACCAGAACCACTCGCTGCCGAAGCTGGGCACGGAAAACACTCCCCAGTGGATGAAAATCCCAAACTTGCTCTCATCGTACCAGCTGGGTAAAGGCCTGCTGTCAAGACTCTTCCAGTTCGGTTGGTAAGGGCCATCGCAGAAAGCCCTGGAGCATAAATACCCGGTAAGGCAAATAAAACTCAAGAAACTCTTGCACCCCATGATCTGCATCCTTTGTTAATAGATCAGGAAATGATCGCTCCTGTTACGTCACTTTAAGCAGAGACTTTCAACATGCAGCAAGCAATGCAGAACCAAAGAACTGCAGATGATTGTTTACCCAGGAAAGGCACAAAGTGCTGGAGTAAGTGACTCGGCGGGTCACACCGCAACTCTGGGGAACGTGGATAGATTACGTTTCTGGTCGGGGCCCTTCTTCATTAACATTTACAATTAATTGTAAATAATTCCGGTTTATCAATTTGTGGATTTAAACATTTCTTCCTCGGTGAGCATTTTCATTTTAAAATAGCAATGTCCTCACTTCAGGGTAACCTTTAAAGGTGCCGTTTTTTTTAATTCAAAACGCTGTCGCATTTTGCGATAAGTAGCATTCACGATATGCTCTTTATGGAGCCTCCATTCTGAAGAAGGGTCTCAACCCGAAAAGTCACCCATTCCTTCTCTCCAGAGATGCTGCCTGCCCGGCTGAGTTACTCCAGCTTCTTGTGTCTGCTCTTTTTATGATTTGTAAATATTACTAGCGAAGTTATGACGATGATAGGAATAATGCGATTTGTTATGAAAGTTGCTTTAATGTTCAGTGTTAAACTATTTTAGAATATATTATTCTTGAAATAAATTTTGAACTTAAAACATTTTAACATGAATGCATATAATTTCTATACTGAATGGCGGCCCAACTTGCCCACACTGGCCAACGTGCCCCATCTACACGTCCCACCTGCCTGCATTTGGCCGACATCCCTCTAATCCTATCCTATGTCTAAATGTTTCTTAAATGTTGCGATAGTACATGCATCAACTATCTCCTCTGGCAGCTCGTTCCATGCACCAACCACCCGTTGCTTGAAAAGGTTACTCCTCACGTTCCTATTAAATCTTTCCTCCTCACCTATGCCCTCTGGTTCTTGATTTCCCCTACACTGGGCATGAGTGTGCCCAATCTATTCCTATCATGATTTTGTACAGCTCTATAAGATCACTGCACATCCTCCTGCGCTACAGGGAATACAGTCCCTGTCTGCTCAATCTCTCCCTTTTGCTCAGGCCCTCGGGTCCTGGCAACACCCTCATAAATCTTCTCCGCACCCTTTCCTGTTTGACATCTTTCCTACAACGTGGTGCCCAAAACTGAGCACAATACTCTAAATGAGGCCTCACCGACATCTTATACAACTGCAACAGGACCTCCCAACTTCTATACTTAATGCCCTGACTGCTGAAGGCCAATGTGCCCAAAGCCTTGTTGACCAACCTATCTGCCTGAGATGCCACATTCAACAAACTATGTACCTGTACTCCTAGATCCCTCTGCCCTACAACACTCCCGAGCCCCACCATTCACTATGTAAGTTCTACCTATGTTTGTGCTACCAAAATGCAACACTTCACATTTCTCTGTTAAATTCCATCAACAATTCCTCAGCCCACCTGCCCAACTGATCAAGATCCTGCTGTAATTTCTGACAACCATCTTCATGGCGGGACTGTCATATGAGGAAAGATTAGCAAGACTTGGCTTGTATTCATTGGAATTTAGTAAGATGAGAGGGGAATTTATAGAAGCATATAAAATTATAAAAGGACTGGACAAGCTAGATGCAGGAAAAATGTTCCCAATGTTGGGGGAGTCAAGGAGCAGGAGCCACAGTCTAAGAATAAAGGGGAGGCCATTTAAAACTGAGATGAGAAAAAACGTTTTCACCCAGAGAGTTGTGAATTTGTGGAATTCTCTGCCACAGAATTTAAAAGAGAGTTAGATAGAGTGCTAGGGGCTAGCGGAATTAAAGGATATGGGGAGAAGACAGGTACGGGTTACTGATTGTGGATGATCAGCCATGATCACAATGAATGGCGATGTTGGCTCGAAGGGCCGAATAGCCTCCTCCTGCAACTATTTTCTATGTTTCTATGTTTGCTCTATTATAGAATAGTTGAGATATCATGGAATTTCCTGCAGAAACCCAACCCAAATCACCCCATAATATATTTCTACATGTGTTTAAGAAGGAACTGCAGATGCTGGAAAATCAAAGGTACACAAAAATGCTGGAGAAACTCAGCGGGTGCAGCAGCATCTATGGAGCGAAGGAAATAGGCAACGTTTCGGGCCGAAACCCTTCTTCAGACTGATAGTGTTTCATACCCAGTGAAAATACCTGCAGACAGTGAGGGCGTGCTGAAAACAAAATTACAATTTGGTGACCAACCAAGTACAATGGAAAATGTTCTGTCACCTGTAAAGCCTGAAATCTTAGTAGCAAAACCAGGTAACAATGTTGATGGATAAATGTCATCAATTCTGCCTGTAGCATCATTTCGCAATTTAACCATGATAATCAAATCTTTCCTTTTTACATTTCTAAAATGATTCAAACACAAGGGCTCTATATTTTTGTTCATGTCTGATTCAATGGTTTGTAAGCCTACATCTTGAAGACCATTTTGAGCAAAAAAAATGTTGTATATAAAAGTAGGTTGATATGGATACAGTACAGAAGCTCATTGATCCAATATGCCCACACAGGCTCTCCACCAGAGCAACATGATGGTGAATATTTGAACATAAATACATTTTAACATTATACCATGACTGAAACAAAGATATTAATTTAACTCCAATTCTGTGCATCCATTTTCTCTTTAACAAACGTGCCGAAGAGGTTCTTCGCTATAGGCTTTAGTCTCTTTTAGTTTTAAAAACATACAATATCCAACATGGAACACTTTAACAAAGCTATACAATAGAATGTCAATAATCTGAACAATTACCATCCCACCTTTCCTATTGAACAGAAACGAGAAACAACTAATACAATTGTTATCATTAACATTTTAAGGGGCAAATAAATTTCAAATTGATACAACTTACATTTTGAACCCCTCGGGTAACTCTTATACTTTTCTTGCTTTAATAGAAATGACTCAGCACAGAATGTTCCTCAGTCACTCTTGTCAACGGTATCATAAACTTAAGACTTGTTCATCTTCGTCGGCCAGGATTTCTCGTGCTGCATGAACTTGGCAGCTTTCTGGATCTTCTCCCCCAGAACTCAGGAACTCAGGAACTTAGCCTCGCCATCAGGCTCTCTAGAAATCCAGCCAGACTCTTTGTCACTTTCCTGAAATTCTGTATCATGGTCTGTATGTGAATCTAAGTCGATAGGCTCATCAGAATTCGACGGATCTATGCAGTTAATGCACAGTTAATGCACAAGATTTGGCACCATCTTGTGCAGTTTTGGTTGCAATGCCAGTGAATGGCATCTTGCAAACTTTGCAAGTAATGATGTCTCTAGATCTGTGGACCTGGGAAAAGTTCAAACAATACAATGACATGAATGAAACGAGAAGGAAACACAAAATATTATTAGGAACAAATAGAACCCATTGCTCTTGTTGATCAGAGCAATAGACACATTGTAAATGTTGATGAGAATAAAATGATGAATTTAAGAAAAAGTGAAAGCAAAGTCCTGTTGTAATGCTGGCAAACAGTGCCAACTAACAACATCAAGCTAAAGGAAAGCAAGAAATTCATTGTCCTATCAGGGACACATGACAATAAAACTCTCTTGATCTCTCTCTTGAGACTCAGGACTTCAAGTTCATTTGCACCTCTGCTAAATCATAAAGATTCATTTTTTATAATATAAAGAGACACAACTATGATACTAAGGCAAGATGTTCAGAGATTCAGGCAAAATAGCTATAAAAGTTTTAGAAATTCCTTTAAATCATAAATGGTGTTTAATGCTAATGGATGTTTAATGTTAAGCAGAACTACTTGTAGACATATTAAGGGGAAAGGTGAATATCATAAAGGAAACCACCAAAACAGATCATGAGGCAGAAAAAGAATTCCACATCACATTTGATGTTATCCAAGAGATAATGTCAATATGGACCAGATGATATTTCTGCCACCTCCCCATTATTATTTACATTATTGTCCAACAGGTGTTTTTTCTCGCTTCAGAAAATATAGCACAAGCAGGATATTGAGTTCCTGTCGACTGCAAAAAAAAAATCAACTTTAGTAATCAGCAAGACCTTACACTCAGGTGGTGGTTGCGGAGATGCTCAAGTCGTGTGACTCGCTTATCACAGGAATTGCAATAATATGGTCTCTCTCCTGTATGTGATCGTAGATGTCGCAGATGTCGCTTCAAGTCAGATTTCCTCTTCACAGTATGTGTACAGAAAGGACATTTGGACACCTTTCGTAATACGTTACAGTCTCCTTAGAAAGAAATTCAGATGCTTAGTGTGATCTTTGATTTAAATCTTTTTATTTGAATTTCACAGCAATTTGCATACATACAATGATAACAGACAGTGACAGTCAAAGCATAATTGTGCAACAGTATGTAAGCTACCCTCAAAGCCCTTACCCTTACCCACCTTCAACCCACCCGAATCAGGTCGGAACCAAACGGGGACAAACAACACTCACATACATACACATCCACACAAATATGGTAAGATAAACGAAACATAAAGTACTAAAAAAAAAAAAGTGGGTCACTAATAACAGTAAATAAGTAAGTAATTAAATAAATAAGTGTGGGGAGGGGGGGGGGGGAGTTAAGGGGAGAGCAGCTGCAGTAGAGCAGGACAATGGTGGAGAGCACTCAGTCCTCTTCCGAGTCCGGGGACAAGTTGAGAGAGTTAACAAGTTCCAAGAAAGGGTTCCATGTATCTAGGAATGTCTTGGTAGAGCCTTTGAGAGAGAACCTAAGTTTTTCAAGCTTTAAATTGTAAAGCACCTCCTTAATCCAGCGGGTGTGTGTCGGGGGACAGGTGAGCCTCCAGTTAAGCAAGATCAGTCTCCGGGCTAACAAGGTTGTAAAAGCTAGAACCCGTGTCACCGCAACAGAGAGGTTGGTGTTGGGAGGGGTACCAAAAATGGCTGACAGTGGGTTTGGAGGAATAGTCTGGCCATAGGCTCTGCTTATCAAATACTCCTCCAAAAGGCTGCTAGGTATCGGTTGGCAGGAGATTGATTACATCTGTTGCAGGTGTCCCTAACAGCGGGGTAAATTCTAGATAATCTTGCATTTGTGTAGTGGACTTTGTGAAGGACTTTGCATTGGATTAGGCCATGACGGGCACATATGGAGGAAGAATGGGTCAAGTCCAAGGCAGAGTCCCATTGCTGG